>NW_028281105.1:70000-295000 GCF_059751285.1 Brachycentrus maculatus
TTTATTATATTTTGGCCGAAAAAATACCAGAATACTAAAACGGTTAAAACCAGACAGACATAGCGATGCTTAACTTGGTACAGCTTGGTTAAAATATAAGTGAAAATAGTAATAAATTGTATATATTTTTTCATACGAAATATTTCATTTTTGTAATATTCAAGTAAAATGGTTTGTTTTTTGGGCAATTTATTATCTTGGCATAAAGTTTGTTTTATGGCAATCTTATATAGGTTACATTAACTAGAATAACATAAAAAGATGAATGACGGCTGTCCCTATTAAATAGCTTCTTATTTTGCTAGAGATTTTGAACAAACGAACACTTACATTTTTATGTTTATAGATGACTCGATTGAAATTTTTGGCAAGGAATAATTTAAAAAAATATTATATTGTTAAAAGAAATAACAATGAAAGTTTTTAAGATAAAACAACTTTTAAGATAAAGCCAAAAAGTATCTGTGAAAAAAATTCAATAAATTAATTAAAGTTAAAGTTGAATTCAATAAAATAATTTATGAATTTGAGGATTTTCGTTAATATTGTATAGAATTATGCAACAGTAGGGAAATTAAAGTAGTGAAATATATGGGAAAAGAAATTGAGATGCTCTACGCATTGATTCTGTGCAAACTTATTTTTAAAGACTATATAATATAAATGAAATACGTTCATTAAAATTCAACTATCTATACGGAGATATATTTTTTAATTTCCTTATCGTTTGATGATTTTATTTAAAATATCCACATTTAATTATTTTTTCTTCAATAAGACCCTTGCTTAAAAGGGTCTAACGTAATCGTCACTTCTGGTCGTAGATCCTAGGTTTAATATACACAAATTGAAGTACACATTAACGATGACGGAGCTTTCCCAAAAAGTCACCATTCATTTACACTGATCCCATTTGACCCAAAAAGGCAAGTTAGACTATTTGACATTGTTGCGAGAATTGTTTGAATGAATTTATATCACTAGACGAGGCCAATAAGTGGAATAGCTTTCTCAACCCCTATAAAACTTCCTGTCTAAATGAAGTACGTACTTTAGTACATCTGCGATACATTCGTAATAAGGCCTGAATTAGGTTGGTCACCAAGTGAATACAACAAATGTCAATAGTTGAAATCCGTTCCAAAGTACTGAAACAAATAACCGGTCAAAATCACTGAATAATTCGGTTATCAAGGCCGTACATCCAATTTATACTTTTTTTTGTAAAAGCTATTCCAATTGGAAACAAACAAATAATTTAAAATGATGATTATAATAGTAACTATAATTTTTTGGGTCGTTTTACCAGGGTGAGCAGTTTGCATGCCTACCGAGAGCCGCCATCATGCTTGTCTTATAAACATCTCGGATTCCAGCGATCGGAGAGCTAAGACGACTACTGTTAATACTTGGCACTGTTCCGTGTCTGTCTGCTATACTGGCCAGGGTTCTAGAGACGTCTGTGTATCGGTCAACGACAACATTTGTTGGTGGTCCAAATTTTCAAATCAAATTCAAAAGGGTTAACAAGAAAAGTATTATTTTTTGACATCTTAATAAAGATGAATAAGGACATGGAAGTCTAGGCATTTACGTGACTTACGACCGTCATAGGCTGATTTAATTGGTCACTTTACACACGTACAACATTTACCAATTCTACTCATGATTGACAAAAACATTACTCAAATTCTGTGAAGTTCTCCTGTATATATGATCCAATTTCGAAACATTGTTCTTGAATCACTAGAATTTCGGTAGACATGTATTGGTGAGATAAAAAGAAGCTTTTTATTGAGCAGAATCATTAATATTTATTTATTTTACTCATGTACTAGTACATTAAGCTTAAGACTTTACCTTTCCTTCATATAATTGATGATAAAAACACCACTACTTCAATGTGATGTTGTGACTATGCTGGATTGGGTGCTGATAAAGGTTGACAAAAAGATCGCTGTCATTTAAAAAAATCAAATTAAGATTCGATAGTAAATATTTATTCAAGTAATAAATCCTTTAATTTAGCCTGTAAATTTAAAGACGTGTCTCAATTTACATTCTTTATTTTATCTAAAAAGTGAGATGGATATTTTTAAACGAAAATGAACCAAAAAAAATATTTTCCTCAACCAAATGAGACAAGTAATTTGTTTTTGAGAGTACTTTGAAGCTTATTTTGAACATCAACATATAATTTATTTTAAAATATTAGACATTTATACTTATTTTTTATTTATTATTTAGACATTTATATTTATTTTTTGTCCGCCTCCGTAGTGTAATGGTCAGCACGCTCGGCTACCGTTCTGGAGGTCCCGGGTTCGATTCCCAAGGGGGGTAAAATAAATAGAAGTGATTTTTTCACTCTCATATTTATTCAATATTATCCTGGACTGGTACCTGAAGCGGAGGGCTGATCACCTTTCCTTCATGTGTAAACGATCAAGATAACGGTGCGTTTATATGACGCAGCGCCCTATGCACCATTGGGGTGCGGATAAGGGTTTTATTATTATTAGACATTTATACAACAATCAAAAAATATATATATTTTTTTAAATATCTTTTTAATTATCTTGAATATTTATAAATAAAACATAGATTTTGAAATTATGTACGCACATTTTTCGTGATAATTAAAAATGTATTCTGATACTTGAGCTTATTGTGAAATAAGAAAAGACTTGAATTCGGTAGCTTTTAGATAAAAATAATCTGGATACAAAATGTTGTATCCTTTCGGTCAAAGGAGCCAAGAATTGTCAACCCTTATGTAGTAATAATTGGTTAAGGAGCTCTCCTGAGCAAATTGTAAAGGCGTATGAAAAAAGAAACGATTTTCCGGCCAGGAAGGCTTTAGAAAGCCTATTCTCAGCAGCACAAAAGACTTGACCAGACGTAGAAAATTATCATTATGAATTCTTTCTTTGGCCTAAATGGACACACATAAAGACTTAAAAGGAAGATATCTAGAAATATCTTCCTATATACGGGAACAATTATTATAAAAATGTTACTGAAAAATATTATTTTCTTTGTATTTTCCTCTAATTATTTCCTTTCATCTAAACAAATTAATGTAAAACACGTACTATATTTATAAGAAATATCAATTGGTTTATTTTAATCATGCGTTTTTGAGTCAACGCATCCCTCAAAAAGCATACCGACCCAAAATTGAAAAATTTAATAAAATATGTTTTTCGAGAACTTATAATATATATATACTTATATATAGAATATATGGGCTTAATCTGATTGCAACATTACGTAATTTTCTAATAATAATTCAGAATAGATAATAAAAAGGGACCAATTGAAAATATTTTGACATTCATATACGTTTTGTAATGGATGTTGAGATGAAATTTTGTAAAAATGCTACTACAAAAATAATATGGGATACATTTTTAAACTTTGAAAAATTAATAAAACAAAAGCTACCACAATTTTATTTTTGGTACTATTTTTCTAGCCTATTTCGACAAATACCAAACTTTTTTACGTACTACTTACATGTATTTTTTATATTGTCATCCAATTTTTAAAAAAATGTACATTTTTCTTTGCTGGATGAGGTGAAATAGTGCTAACGCCCCTACGAGTGTAATGATACATACTTAGGTGTGTAACCTGAGTATGCGTATGTGTGGATCAAGTTATTTAGTTTCAGCAATAAGTTCGCGAGTACGAGTCAAGTGTTTGATCAGCTTAATAACATATGGCTTTATCTTACATTCGCGTATGCTCTCTTAAATGAAACAAGATCTTATAAAATGAAATGGTTATAGGATTTACTGCATTACCCTCATTTATAATTTATTTTTACAACCTTTGGAGATTTAAACACAAAAATGTGTTTTGGGGTATTTTTAACCTACCTCGGAAAAAAATACCGTGAAGAAGTTATAATTCTAGTCAACATTTGTTCTTTTTCTAATCTTCATCCGCACTCGATGCATAGAGCACTGCATCTTACATATATAGCAGTGTTATTTTGGAAGTTAAATGAGTGAAGGTCGGTCTAGCCCTGCGCTTTAGGTACCAGTCCAGAGTAGAGTACGGAAACCTAAGAGACTCGTTTGAAAAAAATGTATTAAGTTCTGGGAAGTAGATTCGAACCAAGAAACTCTAAGAAAGTCCGGAATATTAATCATTTGACCACAATCCAACAAAATATTTTGACTAAATGTAATTTAAGAAATAAGATTATTTGCTATGTTGTAAGTAATGTTTATAAAATGCTTTAAATTTTCACGTTTTTAAATTCGTAATGAACAATTTTCTCTAAAATAATATTTAAAATACACTTTTCCATATTTAATATACAAAAAAAATCAACATTTTCTGGTTCGCCAATGTCTGGTTAAAATTGAAGCCTTGTTAAAATCTTTCAAGAGAGTAATGTTGATAGGGCCTTGTGGTTAGCCTTAATGGTATAATATCACTCGAAACCACTGAAATAAACACTTGAATTTAAAGCGTTTTTCTTCGAAATTTGTATGAAAATAATTTGATAAAGCTTTAATTGTAAAAGTTTTACGAGATACATCTTTCGTGTTCCATCAAAATTTTGATTATATTATATATAACATATTTAAATTAAAAATAGAAACATCTATTTTTATCTTATGTAGCTAACCGACGTTGTTGATGTTTGTATCAGAAGGCTAAGGTTCTGGGGGTATTTGGTAAGTTTTCAGGATAAACCAAAATGGATTTGAAAAGTAATTAAATAGAACGGGTAAGGTCGAGTCCTTCTATGTTTGTATTATATAAACCGAGTTCGATATTGCCTTTATTTTCATACATAAATATTTGAAAACTACCCAACTGAAATGAGGTCAAATAAATCAATTGATGCGAGAAAAAAATGACGAATTGTCATTGGTTTTTCAAAGGCTTCAATATCAAACGTATTACTAATGCCATTTTAATGAAAAATGAAATAATAACTGATTTTGTTAACTAATTGTTATAATAGATTTATATTATCCACTGACACTTCGTGATGGAATTGCATTTTTAATTTATTATTAGATTAAAACCAATATTTTTAGTTTTTCCCCCTTTTTTTTTTTTTTTTTAAAGTGGAAAAGCTAAAAATATTGGTTTTAATCTAATAATAAATTATTAATTGTTATAATGTTTTTCTCTTGTTTGTATTTTAATTATAATAAATAGTAATAGTTTACTATATAAAAATAAAAATAAAAATGCTATGCACAGTAAAAATAGCGTTTAGGATTTTTTACAGAGTGTGTGGAAGTTTTTGTTAGGGGAATATAATTTATTATGAGTATTTTAATGTTTTAGAATTAAATAAATCCTGATGATGACAAGGTTCTTATCGAAACGGGTAGGTTGAAGTGTACTTATAATAAAAAAGTAGCTCAAACAAGGTTGTTTAATTTTATAAAGTTTATAAAATGTGCCACATTCAAAAAAAAAATATGCAAAAAAAAAAATAAATAATAATATATAAAAATAAATAAAACATTCAAGAAATAATACAATAACTCAAGAGCGTTTTGCAGTGATATTGTGTGAAATTTTGTTTGAAAAATCAATGTGATATCAATAAATCATCAATAAAATGATCACTTAAGTATCCTATGATAGGCCGTAGGCCCTGTAAATACCCAGATATCCATTTTCATCTTCGTGTTGTTGAGTTGTCAAAATGCATTGATAAAAGTAAAGTCGATTGTTTTCTTTCCTTTGGGTAAGCGTCAGATTGACCAGACAGCTTTGTCGCATTTCACACATCAGGCATGAGTCCATTGAGGTGATATAGCCATCGTTCGCACTTTTATTACTTAAAAAAAACATACTAATGAAGATAAATCATATTTATACTAATTTAAGATTTTCTGCTTATAAAAAGCTTCTTTACATCTCACCAATATATGTCTCTAGTGAAGTTCTAGTGATTCAAGAACAAGGTTTCTAAATTGGTTCATATATATACATAGAACTTCCAAGAATTTCAGTAGTGTGGTTGTCAATAATGGGTAGAATTGGTGAATGTCACACGTGTATAAAGTGATCACTTAAACCAGCTTATGACGGTCGTCAGCCCCGTAAATACCCAGACTTTAACATTCTTCTTCATCTTTGATGAGATGTTAAAAATAATACGATTAATCAGATTTCAGTAAATTATTTAAAATCACAGGATTTTACTGAGAAACTTTTTTTTTTAAATTCAACTGAGGCTTAAGTTATTAATATTCTTGTGAAAAATGAGTGTATACTGATTGGACATAATTTACTTTCGCAAATAGCAAACTCGAAATATTTTAAATAAAATAACTGGTGTAAAATTACCAGTTAATATATTAACCACCATTCAAACATCTATGAAACATCGTTTTGTCTGCACATTTATCTAAAAGATCGCACTTCGACTGCATTCTGTCTACTTTCATCCTTCTTTTGCCAACTGCATGCTTCACTTCCATAAATTAGATTTGGAACCAGGATTCCATTGTGCACTGCGAGTTTAGCTTTTGCTGAAATGTTTTTATGTGATATAACTGATTTCAGTACACCATTCACTCTGTAACGTTTTTTTATCGTTTTTGTAACAATCCTTACAGAATGAAATAAAAAGATTATTTAAGACAGTAATATCGTTTGAGGAAATCCCCCAAAAAGCTTGCATTTATCTTTTAAAAAAACTGTCTTCCTACTATTTTTAACGGTTGTTTCAAATAATTCTTGCAGAGATAATATCCTTATCTTTCCCCCGAGCACCATTTGCAATATAAAATAAAATACTTAAATAGACGAAGCCAACTGAATGTCTGCGACCGCATTGCGTGGGGCGATTCCGGGACAGAGTACTACGGTTTTACATACGAACTGGTAGACCATTTGAATTCATCGGGATAGCAATAAAACTCAACGTTACCCCGAACACTAATCCCGACGTTTATAATGCCTGGAAGTAGATTGAATCCAGTAAGATGAAAAGTAAGAAACAAAGGAACAGACCCTGCGGTAGAAAATACAAAGGATAAAAGGCAGTAGTGCATGAAGGAGGTTTCAATAATCCAACTCCGTGTTTAGTTTAGGAGATGATAAAATACGAAACAAGAGGCGATATTACAAATCCTCGCCATAATGAATTTTACTTTATTTTGTTCTTCATATTTAGTTTTAAGGGAAAACCCTGAACCTCATATCGTTTCGTTGGCAAAACAAAATATTGCACAGTATAATATGGAAGTCTGTTTATTTACAGGGCTTACGGCATGTCAACTCAACTCAAATACCAGACTAAAGAAAATAACGATCTTTTATTTTTTCTTGAGTTTTACTTTGTAGATACCACTTTTTCTTATTGTGGCACGTGTTTCAATGCATTCCCTATCAATTTTGAACACTGCATGTGAAGGTAATTCCAAATTTTAGAGTTTAAGGAGGGGGTAAGAGCTTTTTTTTATTTTTATTATTTATTTTTTATCAATATATATCACACATACATAATTTATTTTCAGTACATATCATAAACATTTAATCAATAAATATAGACAAGATAGAAAGTAGATTTTCGCAAATATTCGATGGAGTGTTTTGTAAAACCCCAAACATATTATTAATAACATATTTAAAGTGGGAACAATGATACGGTTAATGCATGATTTTATGAAAAATTATTAACGTTATTGGTAAACAGTATAAATATTTTAACCATTTAACAAAGATAAATATGGAAGTCTAGGTGATCACTTTATACACGTGTAACACTCGTCATTCTACCCATGATCGACAGTTACGCTACTCAAATTTTGGAACTTGTATATATATCCTTTGATATGTCCTTTCGCGTGTGAATTATTGGCACCATCTTTGATTGAGTTGAGTAAGCTATTTATTAAGCAGAGACTTTTTAAAATAATTGAAAAAGAATCAAACATACGTTTCATGGAGGCCTCTGTATAACGTATAACTTGATGTAACTGTTTTTTTAAGTGCCTTAATAAACTGACAATTTAAAAAATATTATTTTTATGGTAATGTAATTGCTACATAACAGAAGTCATAAATTATTTGTGTCCCCGTATTACAATTTGGACTAGATAATACTAACACATGTTGGCTACTTTATATAACTACATAATTGCGTTGCGGTAATAATTTTGCTGTGGATAAGCAAACAACAGTTGGCGATAAACCTCATTCCAGCCACTAAATAATAGAATAATACCGGAGGCGGGAAGGTTGTGTGAAATCGCTGAACATTTGTTTACCTGCACACGCTTTCAATCAAATCACTCCACGCAGAAAGGATTCTATGCGGAGGTGAAACAACCACACGCCATTTGCAAAAACCAACACTTTCAGGCTAATTGAAAATGTCACACAAATCCATTAGTAATAAAATTATTCTAATATACTCGTTATTTAGTATTGTAAAATATATTTGATTAAATTACTTGATTTTTTTACAGTTTACCTGTAATTTTTTTTTTCGATTTTTAAGTGACAATATTGTTTTTAAATCAAAACTATTTTTGAAGAAGCTTATTTTATGATAATTGTTTAGAGAACTTTAAATTTAATTCAACCATATATTCTTGCATCAAGACCTTTTCCACATCAGGGAGGGAACTTTTAAGGGGAAATATTCCTACAAGTGTAATTTTTGGTTATGTTCAACAACTATTTCATATTTTTTCTACTTATGTATGCATGCATATGTATGGATGTATGTGTATACTTAAATATAGAAATAGGTATCAAATTCTGGTAGAGTGGATTCGATCCGAGAAACTCTTACTAAGAGTTCGCGGCACTAACCACGGGACCATAACCCGACACTCCTAATAAGTTCCTAATATTAAAATAGTATTCAAGATATAATTTTTACAAAGATTGATGTAAAAACGATATTCGACGTAAAATAAAAACAAAAAATAACGATAAATGACAAATTGTAAACAAAATCTATATTTGATAATTGATAAATGAAAAATGAAAAGTGTTAGAAATAAATATGATAAATGATTAATTATGACGTGATGATTCTGGAATTTATATTTTCTTTATAAAATGTAAATAACTTCGGATTTCTTGTTTTCGTTAGCAAATTTGAAAACTTTATTTTTATGGTAGAGATAAATGTGTATACATATTTTTTTTACAACCTCCACATTACTGTTCTTTTTATAATCAAGGCTGATTTACAAAAGAATATGTTAAAGAATAAATTTTTCATAACACAACATTTTTTTTCTAAAAACTGTTGACATATATTTATCAAAAAAATAAATACTAGGATATTAGATGTCACAAAAAACGAAACAACAAAAAATAATACACAATTATGAATGGTGGGTTATGTGTCAGCTTTGAGGTTCGATATAACATATAACAGTTCAAACAACACGTCGTGGAAGTTCAGCTCGGCTATATTTGGGGTAGCGATGTACTAACAACCCTTACGGTAGGTTTTATGCGCTGTTTCTGACAACATAATTAATTCTACCTTCCGCCTCCCACTCTAAATGAAATCTCCGATCATAACGGCTAGAACGAAATTCCAACAAGTGCCTTCACTTGTAGATATTATTTTAGACATTTAGGTCCCTGTGTTTTCAGCAGGTTGTAATATTCTCTTCCCGAATGTCATTACGATGATTTTCAATGAAATATCAAATTATTAAAAGCATTATCAGTTCATTTATTTGGAAATTATACACCTAATGCATTAAAATAGTTGGATTTGAAAATAATGCCACTTTAATTCCACGTACATTTACGTTATGAATACTTTGTTGTATATTAACAGAAAAAAGAAAAGACTTTGCGTATGTGTGTGTGAGTGTGTGTGAATGTGTGTGTGTGTGTGTATATTTGTGAACGTGTGTGTGTATCTGTGTGTGTGTACCTGTGTGCGTGTGTATGTGTGTGTGTGTGTTTGTGTTTGTGTGGTAATGTTATAATTTGATAAAAATCATAATATTGTATGAATAATTCACGTATAAACCCCATTTATAGATATTTTTGTAGTATTTACTAAAATTATTTTATTATTTTTGAGGTTTTATATATTTGAGCATAAGTATGATAATATTATTTTCTAGGAACTGTTCATACTTTCACCTTATCCGCAATAAAAATATAGGGAACCTATCAGATTTTTAAAAAACATCTTTACAAAAATATTTTTAAAATAATCTTGACCTTAGTTAAAGTAAAAAAAAACTTTGGTTTTGCCAAACAAATCTTATCAAATTTTTTTTATCAATTATAATAAAAACTCTATTATTATTTATTTATTTTTTCACACAAACGCCCAGAGGGCTGAAAAGGGCAAGTAAAAATTTAAGTAATTCAAAATAATATTGAATGGTTAAAAGTATAATTATACTTTGGTTAAGAGAAACTAAGTTAATCAATTAAATGTTTTGACTTAATCTCCGTTTCGATAAATAAATCTTCATATTTTGTAATAAGTTAATATTAAGGTAAATACTTGTAATTATGTTTCTTCTATAACTAAGTTTTCATCTTGTGGTAAAATTAAATTGATTTAAGAATTTAATCTAGAGTATTCAATTAATTTCAACCAAAACTAATTACAAATATCATCAACAGAAATTCAAACTAAAGATATAGTTTACCATGTTTGATTATCTAAAAAAAATATATAACCTTCTAAGCAATCTAGTTATGATTCAATTAGCTCAGTTTAAGTTCAAATATGATTAAGTATTAAATTCAGACACCTAGTCTCGGGAGAAATATCCTTCCATAACATAACAAAAGTACAAAATAATGACAAAGACTTAACTTTAAAACCAGGTTTGATAATAAACTTGAATGAAAAAAAAATGCTCTGTAAAAATTAAAATTGTAATTGGGTGTTTGTACTAAGATTTCTACACTCAGGAGAGTAATCCTCTTGTAACAGAAGTTCAAAACAACAAGAGAAATAGCATGATTAATAAACTATAAAAAAATATTTGTACAACGAACTTTCAACAACGTCATATATAAAAAAAAAACTTGATTTTTCAAGAGATTTTGTTAATGTTTAAAATATAATGAAATATATTAAAACAAATATCAATTACTTGAAGTTTTTACTGTGCAACACATCTTTTTAGGTAAAACCTGAATGTTTATTCTCCATTTGAAAAATATTTTGCATATATAAAAAAAAATATTTTAACAATACCCTTTCTTCGAAATGCAAAAACACACTTTCTGCCCTGAAGCGGGTAAATTTAAGTTTAAAATATGCCACTTTTGCTGGAATATAGTACAATTTCTAGGCATTCTGAAAATAAGCACAACTGAAAATAAATAATTTTTGATACATGATGTTGTTGAAAGGAGTGAGCGGTATGTGAAACATATTTTTTTTTTTAATATTGCTAACCGATTAAGGTATGATTGAAGTTAAAAGCATAAAAGTAATTGTTTTTTTTAGTTAAAATTTATACTTTTGAGAAATCTAATTCGTATCATCGATAGTATAATTTAAATCCACCTGTTGATGGGAGAAATGCTCTGCCACCGAAACTCGCAATGAAAAGAAACTAAAAATTATTTTAACAAAGATTTTTAAATAATAAGTAATTACTAAGTGTTATTCGACACCATTAATCAATTAACCTTATTATTAAACAATATCCGCTCCCTATGTGGAGCATATGGAGTCCACAAACTGTCTCCGAATAACCCTACAAGAAAAATCTAAACTCATTTTTATTATAATCTAACCTAATTTCGTTATAAATATTGTGTTTTTTGTCCTAGCCCCACCTACCCCATTCAAATTTTGTTCCAACCTTTTTCGTTGCTAGATTTTACTTGAACTTTATTTTGAGAATTCTGTGAGAAAATTCCGGAATTTCTATTTAGAGGGATTTTACAATTTTATGATTATTATTTAAAATATGTTTTCTTTTAAATTTAAATCATAACAATTTTTACTCAGACTTTTTTCTGACTGCAAATCAATTTCCCGATTGATGTGCATTTTGGAGTCTAATTAGCAAAATCATAAAGTTCTCTAGTTAATGATAATTTTAAATGAACCACTTAATTTTTAAATTGTTGTTGTAAGTTAGTTTTGAACAACGTTTTTGTTTTTTGAATATGGTGTACTTTACTATTATATATAAAATTTATTATGACGTAAAAAAATCATATTTTGAATTAGGCAAATAGTTAAAAGTTTGCTTATTTAATCATATTGTATTAATTAACATTTTAATTAAATAATTATCCCAAACCTTGTTTGCAGTAACTATATGTCAAAAATCTAATTTATCTTAATACATTATATGTGAATGCAGTACATTGTTTAAAATGTTATTTTTCGTTTGATTGGAAACCGTCCAATTGTATAATAATTATCATATTAACGCATGAATAACCTAATTCAATGGCAGAATGATTCCCGCATAACAGTAAACATGTAGATAAACCATGATTATCATGTGCCACGATATCTAGTGTGATTCCAGCAATCGATCATGAATATATGATTTCTCCAACTGGATCCATACCCAGGATCTCTCGTGTGACTTGTTTATTATTTACTACTCAAAATTATTCATGTTTTAATCAGAATTTCAGAGGCAAACCAAATGATAATTTGTACATACTATATACGTAAAAATATGCCTACTAGTATGTGTAGGTTTCAGTATTTTAAACCCTCTATGAGAAGTCAACTAATTTCATTAATTGATTCCGCCGTTTCTTTGTAGCATCTTTTCATTTTTAATTTAAAATTTGCTTAATAAATATCAATATTCCTGAACACTTACCTACATATTTTTTTTTAAGAATTCATATTTGTGTTTTTATTTTTTACACAAATATTTCAATTTCATACTTTTTCTGTGAGTCTAAGTGGCTCATTATTAGAAATAGGTATCAAATTATGGTAGAGTGGGTTCGAACCGAGAAACTCTTACTTAAGAGTCCACGACACTAACCACGGGACCACAACCCGACGACACTAATGACACATGTTCGATGCAATCTGCATCATTTTTAAATACCGCGTTTCAATACATAGGCCATTGTATGTAGTAGATGCTACTAGATACCAGATCACGAGGAAGACCTAAAAGAAGATGGGATGATATAATTGCAGAAAAGATGAAACAAAAATCGATTTTCTTACCTTAACAGGTATCAGCTAGGTCAGAAATACAGAATGAAAGCGTTGCTACTAAATATTAAAGATAAAGTTGTTTACCTTCAAAAAGACCTACCCATGACTAACGACATAGAAATAACTTACTTAAAAAATTTGGATGGCAAAATCAAATCAAATTTTTCCCTAGTACCAATATAAACAATAAACAGATGCACGCAAGTGCGAGTAATACAGTTTACTGTTCCTACAAAATAAAAAATTTGGATGAACAAAATTTAATGTGATTTTATTCCCTAGTACCCAACAATATAAACAATAAACAGATTCACGTCAGTGCAAGTAATACAGAATACCTTTAATAAAAAATACTTAATTTGGATGGGTTTTATTTCCCTAGTACCCAACAAAACAAAAACAATGAACACATTCGCATAAGTACAAGTAATTAAAAGTTATACTTTTTTTTGACATCTCATCAAAGATGAAGAAAAATATGGAAGTCTGGGCATTTACGGGGCTGACGACCGTCATAGGCTGGTTTGAGTGATCACTTTACACACGTAAAAAAAATATGAAAATAACTCCTGTAATTGGAGATAATCCAGATTTTGTGAACAAGTATTTGTACACACTCAAAATGTTGTAAAAGTTATACAGTATACTCTTCCTTCCAAATACTTTGCGCAAGCAATATATTATATATCATGTTGTACTTAGCGCGAGTATGTACATGTATGCTTTCTGTAGCCGCGTAAATGCAACCTCCAAGATCCAAATTAGAGCCACCTCTCGTGTAGGGTGAACCAGAAAAACATCTCGGATCACAGGTGACAAAGTTCAGAGTGCGAAGGTAAATAGAGACACCTATCTCACGGCGTAGTACATGGAGTTTTATTCGTATCTTGCCACCCTTAATCACAAGGCGGCAAAGGGGGTTCAGAGATCACGAGGGTGTGTAGAGGAAGACGATTGAAGAAGACCGAAAAGAATGTAATTGGAAAGATTGGGTTGAAAGTATAAGAAGCATTTTCTTTAACATATAATTTTTTTGACATCTCAACAAAGATGTAAATAAAAATGGAAGTATGTGCATTAACGAGGCTTACGAGAGTCATAGGCTGGTTTAAGTCATCATTTTACACACGTATAACGTTCACCAATTCTTCCATGATTGACAACCACACTACTCAAATTCTTGGAAGTTCTTTGTATTTAATATTGTTCTTGAATCACTAAAATATCACTAGAGACATATAAAGGTGAAGCTTTTTACTCAGCAGTAACCCTTTTATAGTATGTGAGGACCGAATCCTGGATTATAATCACATACATGAGAAACGCCAAAAAATATCATTAACATTTTTTATTATTTTAGCTTATAATTTGACCTGTTAATTTATTTAAAACATTATGAAAAAAAATATTTGTAATAATTTTAACCATTACCATTTTTGAAGCTTTTGAAATCGAAATGAAGAATGAAATAGCAGTATAGATTTTCAAACAAACTCTTGACTTTTCCACGTTATTGCGTAAATTCTTTTATGTCAAAGGATTCCTAAGGCACGATGCGTAAATATTGAAGGCACCAAATATTCTTGTTTTTTTATGGTTTAATGCTCTGGTGAAAAAACAAAGAATAAGGAGAAAACACAAAAATGCGTAAAAATGAAAGGTCAAGCCGATAAATTTAAATAATCTCTAAGAGATCCGAGTTCCAAATAACCTTTTTCCTGACAATGCTGTTACATAAATGCACTTATTCATTATTTTTTATATTCATTTAATCCTTACTTCACTCAAACACAAATTTTAAAAAAATCTAGAAGCTAATGTGCCTGGTAATAGAAACAGAAGAAAACCGAGGTAAACATGGAACGATTATAAATATCAAATACTTGAATGTGGTCAGATCAGGAGTTGAAATAATCGGCGGATGTTTATGAGGAGATGCATGAATGTGGAAGAGGCAAACCATGTTTGCAGAGATAGAGTGGTGTGGCGTTCTATTCTCTCTGCCTACCCCTGCGGAATATATATATATATATATATATATATATATATATATATATATATATATATATATATATATATATATATATATATATATATATATATATATATATATATATATATATATATATATATATATATATATATATATATATATATATATTATATTTGTATATATATATATATATATATATATATATATATATATATATATATATATATATATATATATATATATATATATATTATATTTGTATATATATATATATATATATATATATATATATATATATATATATATATATATATATATATATATATATATACATATATATATACATAAATATATATATAAATATATATATATATATATATATATATATATATATATATATATATATATATATATATATATATATATATATATATATATATATATATATATATATATATATATATATATATATATATATATATATATATATATATATATATATAAATATATATATATATATATATATATATATATATATATATATATAAATATATATATATATATATATATATATATATATATATATATATATATATATATATATATATATATATATATATATATATATATATATATGTATGTGTGTGTGTGTATGTATAAAGATCATTTTAAAATCACCTCCGCTCCCGCCAAAGTCCTTTGTCTTCCATTTAATCCAATCGTAGAACCGACCTCTTGCTAGCTGTATTCCGTTTTTGCCGCCTTTTTATCTGTCTTCCGGAACGAGACATCCGGATTCCCGGAACAAATAAGCGAGGCGGGAAAATGCGAAAATAGAAGGACAAAATAACCGTCTATTATATTGTATTTCTAACTTATTAAAAACACTTCATTCCTATCAAATCGTAATGTAAATTCAAGGTCGTTTAAAATTTTCACGGTGTTGGAAGCAAACTTTGAACTATACAGCAAAAATTAAGACATAGGTATGTGTGATTAAATAAAAAAAATATATTTAAAAAAAAAGCAAAAAAAATCTTTGTTGGTAATATGAAGGTAAAAATAGATGTTATTCTAATTCATATTATCTTTTAACATCTCATTAAAGATAATGAAGAATATGGAAGTCTGGGTATTTGTGGAGCTGACGACCGTCATAGGCTGGTGTTAGTGATCACTTTACACACTACTTTGATTATTCTAATTCTAGACAAAACAATTTCAATACATGTGGAGTACGTTTTTTTTCACAAATATTAGGCAAATGGATAGTAAAATCTTATTCCAAACACTCCTTAATTACACATTTTAAAAAAATTGTTGGAAGGTTTATAAGAATCGATCCCGGAACCTAAATTTCACTGTAAAGCGTGTATACAAATCAGTAATTTGATCTGGAAGTGAATAAAATGTAACAGGATGCCCTGATTCTTTTTCGGGAATTGTAAGAAGAAACTTTCAATATTATATCAATCCTTTATAATTTTTTTTGTTTAAAAAGTTTGTCCTTGGAATTGTAAAATGTAATTAATCAATAATGAATTAACAAATAATTAATATATAATATATTTTGTGCAATACGTAATATAGAATCCTTCTAATCCTTATCTGCGTGGTGCATAGGTCACTGCATCCTATTAACGCAGTGTTATCTTGATCGTTACTTACATGAAAGCTAGATAATCCCTCCTACGCTTCAGGAACGAGTCCAGGGTAATATTAAATAATTATTTGAGTGTAAAATCACTAATATTAATTTTCATCCCCCCACCTGGGAATCAAACCCGGGACCCGCAGCACGGTAGCTAAATACGCTAACGATTAAACCACGGAGGCTGACATGCAGAATAGATGGATTAATTAATCTAGAAATTGTGTAACAGTATTGCGTTATTTAAAGGTTGAATGATAATTGAAAGGTAATACATAAGGTATATCTAAATGAAACATCTGGAGATAAGTAAAATCGTACAGGAAATTGCACGAGTATTGCCTTCATACCACATTAATTTGATAAAGATTAATTTCAATAATTGTATTCAATTACGGTGTACTCCGATTCTCAATTTCGACGTTATGTATAACATGTCATTTACGATTAAAATGACTTGAGGTGTTGGGCTAATTTTCCCCTGTATATGACAGCAAAAAAATTCACCCTTATTTATTTTAGAAAAAATACTTCAGTGCATTTACGTGGCTTACGATCTGCCTTTCGCCTTATATTGTATATCATACACTAACCTTCTCATGATAGAACATGAATGTTTTATTTTGACATCTAGGTATTATTTTATGGAATGTTATATATATATTATATATATATATATATATATATATATATATATATATATATATATATATATATATATATATATATATATATATATATATATATATATATATATATAATATATATATATATATATATATATATATTTATAAAAGTATATTTATATATATATATATATATATATATATATATATATATATATATATAAATATATATATATAAATATATATATATATATATATATATATATATATATATATATATATATATATATATGTATATATATATATGTATATATATATATATATTTACAACATTTTGAGTGTGTCCAAATACTTGTTCACAAATTCAATATAAGATTTTCTGCTTTATAAAAAGCTTCTTTACATCTCACCAATAGATGTTTCTAGTGAAGTTCTAGTGATTCAAGAACAAGGTTTCTAAATTGGTTCATAAATGTGGAACTTCCAAGAATTTGATTAGTGTGGATGTCAATAATGGGTAGAATTGGTGAATGTTACACGTGTATATATATATATATATATGTATATATATATATATATATATATATATATATATACATATATATATATATATATATACATATATATATATATATATATATATATATATATATATATATATATATATATATATATATATATATATATATATATATATATATATATATATATATATATATATATATATATATATATATATATATATATATATATATATATATATATGTGTATAAATATATATATATATATATATATATATATATATATATATATATATATATATATATATATATATATATATATATATATATATATATATTAATATATATATATATATATATATATATATTTTTTTAACTTATTATTCCAGCTTGACTAAGTGGTGGGTGCAATACTTAGTCAGCCATATATGTTTTACAACATTTTATTTAAACAATGAATTAAAAATAAGAAACAAATAAGAAATTGAAAGAAAAAAATAAAAATAAAAATAATAATAAATTTGGAGAGATGTTTATATATATATATATATATATATATATATATATATATATATATATATATATATATATATATATATATATATAAATATATATATATATATATATATATATATATATATATATATATATATATATACTCATACATATTTTAATGCACGTTTCACAAAATATGTGAACAACAAAAACAACTTTTATTTAAGTACATATTTTCTTGTGTACTTCAGTGTATTTCGCATATGTCTCATTGTTTACGTTTTGATTAGTGCTTGTCGAAAGTCAAACACGTATATATCTCAAAGCTTATTCTGTTAAATCTTATTAAACTTGGGGAACCAACTTGTTCATCGAAACTTTACATCGAAGATAAACAATGTGCGCCATTTGAATGGAGTCTTATTGTATAAAATATTTAAACAAGTTCCCGAAACGAAGAGTATCCAAGTTGTACGTGTCTTTATATATGGATTTCGTATATTAAAAACAGTTATTTGATGTGCATAATGAATTATTTATAAAATTAACAACTCTTTATTTTAATAATCACAATTTCTTCTTAACAAAAAATACGAAACATTGTAATTGTAATAATAAAAATATATTTTAGGATATTTAGAAATTAAAGACACCTTATTATAAATTCAAAAAAGAGTTAAGTCATATCGCATAATTTGATTGACGTCTCAGAAAAGTTTAATAATTATATATCATATTAAGCATATAAACAAGGCTTTTAACTTATCACTGGTTGGTTCAAGTAATCAATTGAAACACCGTGTAACATTTACTACATTACCCATAGGATAAGATCAGTTAAAAACAGTTATAATTAAAACACAAATTCATATAGATTGTCGTTTTTATACACGTGTAATATTCACCCCTTTACCCATGATTGACTACCAAACTTTTCAAATTTCGGAAGTTGTTTTTATGCTTCAATTGGCACCATCTTTCACATACTAGTTCTCGGTTCCATCTATGTATGATTGGGTGAAGGTTGTTTTTTTATTTACAAAGACCCTTATATGAAAATTGTCCAAATGAGACATTTATAATTATCAATGTAACTAGCTCCTAAATAGACAATCTTAAATTAGAGAACAAAGTTTTCGGACACTAAATATTATATTATTTCGAGAAATAAAACACTTTGTGTTCTGATCCACTCACATTTTTATTAACTAACTAGTTTCGGCAACAACCTGTTGCCCTCTTCAGGGTTTCATTTATTACCGGTTTGAAACCCTGAAGAGGGCAACAGTTTGTTGCCGAAACTAGTTGGTTAGTAAAAATGTGAGTGGATCAGAACACAAAGTATTTTTATTTCTCGAAATAATATATCAATATGATCCACAAAGTTAATGCTTTCAATATTCAAAACTAAATATTATTATTATCATTTTTATTACAAGAGTGAAAATCTCATTTTTATTTAAATATTTACTTAGATTCCCTTGTAATCGAACCCGGGACCACCAGCGATTAAGCCAAACCAATACACAGAGAAACACAAACAATAAAAAAACCAACATTATTACATATTTTCAACATATGTATTTATGTACGTACTTTTAACAAACTTTTTTATACGACATATTCGTGATATTTCTCTCATCAACTCGTAATTTATTGGTTACGCTATGAATTTTTATGTAGCACCAACGTGAACGGGTTAAATAAAAATGATTTACGAATGGTTTTACACAATTTTAACAACAAAAAACAACTATAACTTCTCAAATAATAATGATAACTCATTTTTATTGGCATCACAGATATCGTTTTTTTTTCTTTTAATGTTACCTTTGTGTTGCCCAACATAATTATTCCATAAACCTTTTAAATATACGGTTAAAATACTTTTTTGTGTCCATATTTTTATTCACAACTGTGGGATTTCAACCCATGTAGGGGTTGTAATTAACCTTTTTTTCAAATCTCATTATACATAAAGAACGTTTTGAGTGTGTCCAAATACTTGATTATCTCCAATTACAGGAGTTATTTTTCATATTATTTTTTGACATCTCATCAAAGATGAAAAAGAATACCGAAGTCTGTCATTTACGGAGCATTATAATCCAGAATTCGGACCTCACATACTAGTAAAAGAGTTTCTGCTCAAAATAAACTTATTTTCATCTCACTAATAGATGTCTCCAGTGAAGTTCTAATGATTCAAGAACAATGTTTCAAAAATGGTACATATATTAATAGAACTTCCTAGAATTTGAGTATTGTGGTTTTAAATAATAGGTAGAATTGGTGAATGTTACACGTGTGTAAAGTGATCACTCAAACCAGTCATAGGCTGGTTTAAGTGATCACTTTACACACGTGTAACATTCACCAATTCTACCCTTTATTTGGATTCGGACCTCACATACTAATATAAGAGTTTCTGCTTAGTAAAAAGCTTCTTTACATCTCACCAAAAGATGTCTCTAGTGAAGTTCTAGTGATTCAAGAACAAGGTTTCTAAATTGGTTCATATATATAGAACTTCCAAGAATTTGAGTAGTGTGGTTGTCAATAATGGGTAGAATTGGTGAATGTTACACGTGTGTAAAGTGATCACTTAAACCAGCCTATGACGGTCGTCAGCCCTGTAAATACCCAGACTTCCATATTCTTCTTCATCTTTGATGAGATGTCAAAAAATAATAATATTGCTACTAAACTCGAATGATTTATCAAGAATATGACGGAATAGGAAATAAATTTAATATAATATAATATCAAAGAATTGAAATCCTCAAAGAACTGAATGGGAAATGCTACAGATGAAATATACAAATATTTCAATATGACAAAAATCTGAGTTCTTGATTTCCCGTTCAACGCCTAGGAAATTTATCATGTTTAACTTTTATTCACAGTTTTTATCCGTTTATCGTTCCCCAGTTTAATTCCCTTTTTGATATTTCGGCCAGTCCTAAATATTTAACGACAAAGGTCTCGAAAGGATTTCTCTATCTTCCCCACAGATCTGGCCCCATGTATAAATGTACCGGTTTGTGGAATATTCTATCGGCCGAGTGTACATAAGATGCGTACATGTAAGATAGTTTCCCTACAATTTAATTTCCTTTAGTCGTTATGAAGGCGTTGATGTTGGTTCGGACGTCAAACTTCAAAATAGAAATGGTCGTGAAAGAGGCAAAGATAAGGTTTGCCACTTATTCGTCATACTTAAACTAACGTTCGTATGGGTTTGATATTATAATTGTTAATATTATGTCTCAATTCGACCTATACATCGTAGTCGTACAGGAGCAAGTGACCAACTAACAAAACGTTAAATATTCAGGAGGGCCATTAAAGGCACTTTTGCTTGGCAAGAAAAAAAACATCAATGCAGTAAGTCATTTTTTACAAGTCAATATATTATACTTTCAAGTTAAAAATCCATTGGGATTTTTTCAGGGCAATATTAAGCTATTTAGATATCAAATAGTCAATGATCACATTTTTGTAAAAAATGCACTTGGTCACTTTCTCCAGTATGACTACGACATATATAATTTTGAAAGTACACTAATGCAATAATACCCTGGACTGGTTGGTACCTGAGACGGAGGGCTGACCATCTTTCCTTCATGTGTTAACGATCAAGATAACACTGCGTTTATATGATGCGGTGCCCTATGCACCATTGGGGTGCTGATAAGGGTTTCTCGTATATAACATCCTTTTTTTTTTATGCATTATTGTCTCACTCCTTGTCTTTACGTAATTAAATTTACCAAAATCTGTGCTCCACTTTTTACATCCAGTATTTTTTGTTCGGAGAAAAATTTCCAATAGTTGCCTATCTTCAATACCTTCATGCATCCGAAAATGAGTAACCGTGCACATTTTACTTTACACGTAATTGTTTACTATTTTGATATGTTTGCTCCACCTCCTTAGGGTAATGGTCTGCACGCTCGGCTACCGTACTGGAGGTCCCGGGTTCGATTCCCGGGAGGTCCCGGGTTCGAGGGGGGGTCAAATAAATATAAGTGATTTTTTCACTGTATTATTTAATTAATAGATTTATATTATCCACTGACACTTCGTGATGGAATTGCATTTTTAATATATTATTAGATTAAAACCAATATTTTTAGCTTTTCCACTTTATTTTTATTTGACCAGCGACCGGGTTTTGTCGTTACCGACATCATCAGACTGGTGGGAGGCTATACAAATTGTTAGGTTATATATAAAACAAGGCAGGAGTTGATAACTATGATTTGAGAAATTAATTAATTTCTCAATAAAATTATATCAAATCATGG
This sequence comes from Brachycentrus maculatus, assembly GCF_059751285.1. Taxonomy (NCBI): domain Eukaryota; kingdom Metazoa; phylum Arthropoda; class Insecta; order Trichoptera; family Brachycentridae; genus Brachycentrus; species Brachycentrus maculatus. The sequence continues at coordinate 92,747 of NW_028281105.1, forward strand.
TTATCAACTCCTGCCTTGTTTTATATAAAACATAACAATTTTTATAGCCTCTCACCAGTCTGATGATGTCGGTAACGACGAAACCCGGTCGCTGGTCAAATAAAAATAAAGTGGAAAAGCTAAAAACATTGGTTTTAATCTAATAATATTTATTCAATATTACTCTGGACTGGTACCTGAAACGGAGGGCTGATCACCTTTCCTTCGTGTGTAAACGATTGAGATAACACTGCGTTTATATGAAGCAGTGCCCTATGCACCACTGGGGTGCGGATAAGGGTTTTATTATTAAAATTGTTATTATTTTAATATGAGAATCTGGCCATCCCTTGTGGCGATGACGACTGCACTTGCAGGGGCAAATTATGCGTTACAACAGTAAAGATAATGCATACACCTCCGTGCACTACCGGCGCATACATAAAAGTTACTTGGCAATGAGTCACTTTAAAAATGTTCAGCATAATCTGTGATGTGTAAGCAATGTATATTGGAATTTAATAAAAAGTCATGTACATTGTTAGTGCTACTAATACGGACAGTACACCCACACATACACGAATGTGACAAGTCAAAGCGAGTATGTCGGCCAGTTCAAAAGTAAACGGTTATTTTGATATGAATGAAGATGAAAATATAATAATAAGTAAACGTCGATAAAGCTTTCAAATGATACAATGACGTTGAAAATTGGGTGTATCTTGGTTTAATATATTTTGTTTATGAAATTTATTCAGCTATGAAGGAACATCTTTAGAGAGCGACTATTATAAGACAATCCCGAATGATTAAGTGGATATAATATTAAACTTTTGTCATGGAAATATTTCGTATATCAATTTAACGAATATATGTATTCGTATTAAAATTTTTAAGGTGAATGTCCTGCAGGTAATTTCAGTAGTCAACTAGTCTCTGATATAAATGTCTGATACAAAAATCTTACGATTTTCTACATATAATCTTCCATTTATATTGAAGCATTCATTTGTTAACATAGTAAATAAATTGATTTCGCGAATTATCAAAATTGGATTTTTGCTCAATTTAATTTTATCGCGTCGAATATTGCTAAAAATATTTGGAATTTTCACTACCCTCATACTGATATTAAATCGAGACTCATTTTCAATTCGTCATTATTTTATGCTACTAAATATAATTTCCGATAAATTTACATTCATTTTCAAACCCATAAATTTCACCCGTAAAATATATTCTTAATAATACATGAATATAAATGTTTTGAACATCATAAATACTGGAAAAAAACCTTCATTTTCATAAAGACGTGGTACGATGTATAATGTTTAATAAACATACTATTATTTTAAAAGCTATTGTATATGTTAACTTTTGGATTGTTTATGTTTTCTTTTGATAAGTTTTCCCTAGTTTTTTTCTGGGTGAAATAATATGTATCCAAAACTGAATCCGGATTTCAGGGAATTTTAATACGAAGTTTATTCTTGACATATAAATGAAATATATGTATTATACTATCTTGATGAAATGTTTCGAAATGGGGTGAGCGTAATAAATCAATAAAGATAGGAAAGGAAAAAAATACATTTATTATTTTTTCTCTTTTTATATCTTTATAATAAATATATAAATCAAATATTTTTAGGTTGTTTTCACATACCGGTATAATAATGTAATAATGTACATATTAAGGCAGTATTATAATATTCATGTATATTTTTAAAAATATTTTTATTCCTTTGTTTGATTTGTAGAAGTATAAATATAGGAAATTAGTGATACAGAAATAAAAATAAGTGAACTATATTCATGTTCAAACCCTAATCTGTACCCCAATAGTGCAAAGGGCACTGCATCATATAAATGCAGGGCTATTTTGATCGTTAGCACATGAACATGCTTCCTTTAAACATGCTTCATACCTTATGTTTTTTATATGCCTATTTACTGCACCTTTTATAGCTTTAAAATTTTCATTTTCTCCTTTGGTTTCTTATTTGTTACTTTTTTAATTGTTTTTAGTATTGTTCCTTTAAACATGCTTCATGCCGTATGTTTTATATGCCTTTATACTGCACCTTTCATAGCTTTATAATTTTCATTTTCCCCTGCGTTTTCTTATTTGTCACTTTTTTAATTGTTTTTAATTTTTAATCCCATGTCTCGTGTATGGTCGTGTGTGTGTGTGTGTGTGTGTGTGTGTGTGTGTGTAAAATCTCACGGTTCGAAGTCCAAGAAATTCTTAGTTTTTGATTCGGAAAATAAAAAAAACGAATATATTTATCGATTGCTCAGATGCGTAGTTATAGATATGGCAGAAAACGCTGTATTGTTTGCGAAGTTTCGATCACGGTCCGCCCCTCTTCTTCCCCCCATTCCAACTGTAAACAGACGCCGCCATCCTGGCGCCGGGACGCGTCATAACATCCCTTGTTATGTACGTACTGGTCGGGGGTAGACGGAGACTACCTCTCGTGCAAATAGCGACGCATCCCTGTTCCTCTCATGTCTAGTGGCACTCAAACAGTGGATCCAAGATTAAAACAAAACATGAAAATTATAAAGTGACCGAAGGTTTTCGACTCCCAGGCGGGGTAAAAATAAATATTAGTGATTTTACACTGTAATATTTGTTTAATATTACCCTGAACTGGTCCCAGAAGTGATCACCTTGCCTTCATGTAAATATCAAGATAACGATGCAGTGCCCTATGCACCATCGGGTGCATAAGGGTTAGAAAGGGAAGATTGTTATACTCGTATACTCAACCGGCCACGGGTATACAGTCACAAGCGAACTATCCATCCCTCCTCCGTTACAAAACCCTTATTGCAGTATTCTCTTAAAATTTTTGCTCCTTCTCATACGTCAACGTTATTCCACTCTCATATTCAAGATTAGGAGAGCAGAATTCATTTTTTTGTCTCCCGTTTTCAGATAAAGAAGGTACTTTTGACATTCACAAAGACTTAAAAATATTTGGAGTTCATGAAAAACTTGTTAAAAAATATATTTATTATGTTATTACAGGAAAATAATATGCAGGTACAAATTGTTTGTCAACATATGTATATATATATATATATATATATATATATATATATATATATATAAATATATATATATATATATATATATATATATATATATATATATATATATATATATATATATATATATATATATATATATATATATATATATATATATTTATAAATATATATATATATATATATATATATACAATATATATATATATATATATATGTATATATATATATATATATATATATATATATATATATATATATATATATATATATATATATATATATATATATATATATATATATATATATATATATATATATATATATATATATATATATATATATATATATATATATATATATATATATATATATATATATATATATATATATATATATATATATATATATATATATATATATATTTATAAATAAAAATAATTACATAAAGTTATTTCGCATTAAGCTTATTTCGAAAATCCTGGAAGGTTTTTTTTAACATTATATTTCAATGTTTACAAATGTTTTCAAATGGCAACATATTTTTTGACTTAGAGAAACTCCTCAAAGCACTTGGTATTTATATCTTGACCGAATAATTTATTCCCCTAATCCCGTATTGACATTTTCCTTTCCATATTTACAGCCCGAGTTTTATCAATCCCTCGGGATTTGTGTTTTACAAATGATGAACGATAAATCAGATTATATACGGGATGGTAGATTTAAGGAAACATCGCATTTTTATTTTTCATTCCATCTATATGAGTAAAAATGAAATTTTCGTTTGTTCAAAATCATGAACCTTGAAAAGTTTTATAAATAAATAAGACGATTTCTTGAGTACTTTTCACTGCTCAAACTTAACGATTGAAATAAGAAATCATCAAAAAAAGAAGTCTCAAAAGTCATTCGCTCTGCACTCTTTTAACATTAATAATTATTATTTTTTAATTCGGCAAATTTAAAAACTTTTTTTATGTTATGGAAGTGAAGCACGGAGTTGAAATGAAAGATAAAAGAAGACTAATGCAGTCGTAATACAAGCTCTCAAACAAATGTACTTCGAAGCAATGTATGACAGATTTTTGAATAATGAAATAAGGAAAAACGCAAGGCTGAATTAAGTGAATTTTATAAAAGTGTGTAGAGATGTTTTGGACAAAACGAGTAAGGAAAAAACGGTGAAATAAATTTGGGAGGCAAATTTAGTTGAAAATGAAACAAAGGTAGATCGAGGAAAACTTGGCTTATTCAAATATTTCAAACACTTGAAAAAGAGTCTGATCAAAAGTCAAAATTATCAGTGGCTATTTGGAGAAGCAACGTGGTTGTTAGTTATTTATTTATTTAGGTTATTATCATTTCATAGGTTGAAACTGTATACTATTAGTCCGAAGGTTTCATACTATATATGTATGTAGGTACTACAATACAATGTACTTCGTACTATGGATATTCATAGGTTTATAAGTATTATTAATTATATCGAACTTATATTCGTTTGTCTTCAAAACCACTTTTATTCATAGTAATGTTTATTCCAGTATTAATTACCAACCATAAAAGATTACTTTCAAACACAATTTTTTGCCGAATTGTCAACAAAAAGAATGGCAACTTGCACTTGCGCCACGAGGGCGTGGTACTAGACAATCAAGGGATGATCTCCAGCTCTAAGGATCGACGAGAAAAAAACATAGCCTTTAGACTACTTCCACGCGCTGCAAAATAAAAATAATTAAAAGAGGTACACGATTTATAGTTATGAGTACGAAAACCATAGTTAAGGATAAAACATAATAAAATTATGTTAAAACTTGGAACTTCGCTGCCATGTTGCCATTAGAACACAAAAGGGAAAATTGAATCAAGCGCCGAAAACCATAAGTTCGATAACTTCTTGTTTACGTGTAGAAAAGTTTGTGAACCTCTTATTACAAAGTTGTATTCTATTGTGAGTCACTGTATTGTGAGTCATCTCTACGAGGAAAACTTTACTCCAGTTTTCTAGATTATTTGTAGAAATGTTTTATTCATCGGAGTGTCATCTTTTTGGTTGAATACATGAAATGCCTTCCTTAGAACGGAGTGCTGTGTGCTCTTTTTAGCATTAGGTTATTTATATTTTTATTGCAAGTAGGAGGAATCTGCAGTAAATCTGCAGGTCGTTCCACTACAACGTCAAGATTAATTATGCTATTAATGTTCTCTTTGAGTTTCTGAGAAATCATGGTGACACTGTTTTGTGAACTTCATAAAAAACTTTTTTTTTCGAACATTAAAAATATGCGCAGTAAGTTAACCATTTTTAATAATTGATTAAAAAAATTGTGAAAATGTAAAAAAAAAACTAGTAAAATGTAAAAAAAAAATAAATGTAAATACATGGATTTTCAAATATCTTTTTTAATTGTTAATTATCTTTCGTATCATATTTTACCTAAAAACTGTTATACCTTAATGATTTTAAAAATGTGTAATCAGATATTTAGATGGAGTTTATTTTCCATTGTAAATGAAAAAGTATTCTTTTCAAATAATATTTTTTTAACTTTTTCATTCTTATATCGTAAATAATGCTATCGAATTTGAACAAATATTGCTAATTAATAATGATAAGTATAATAATTAGTAAACGATTGAAAAAACTGTTTGAAAATAATTTATACATAATTTATATACGCATTAAATATTATTTAAATAAATAAAAATTTAAAACCTAATTTTTTAATCAGTTTTACAAAATTTCCCGAGTTACTTTTTCGTATCGTTGTACGATACTTTCTTCCAAAGTTACCTTTGAAATGTTTGGAGAAAAATTCTAAGTAATAAAATTTCCGTAAAAGCTAATTTCTCACTTTGAAAATAACATTTGGTAACTTTGTGATTCATTACTCAAACATTTGCGTTAAAAGTTTAGCAATAAAGTTAAACTGAAACATCTTTAGTAACAGCGATCCACCTCTGCTTCCTCCCCTAAATTGTGTTTATTTCACCCTCAAGTCGTTCGCAGCCCCGAGTATCGACAAACTTGTGCATTCAAATAATGCGCGACTTGAATAAGAAATCGGATTCGTTTTAATACACTTTTATTCAAATCTTATATTTAATACCGTCGACGAATCTGAAAACAGAAATATAAACTTTACAACGTTCTGAGTTCATCCAAATACTTGTAAACAAATCTGAACTTTATCATTAAACAACATGAAATTGATCATATTTGTATGATTTCCAAAATTTGAGTAGTGTGATTCTACTCAATCATGGGTAGAATTGTGAATGTTATACGTGCTAAAGTTATCTCTTTACCAGTCTATGATAGGTCGTAAGCTCTGTAAATGTTGAGAGACAAAAAATGTTAAATACCTTTAAAATGGAGTTTTGTTAGTTTTGTGAACAAATATTTAGACACACACAAAATGTTTTGAATAAAATAACCGGTCAAATTATCACCTGCATAAAAAATTTTAATCAGTTTTTCAAGTGTTTCCCAGTATGTCTTGTATACAAATAAAACGATCTCTTCAAAATAAAACTTTTTGTATAATCATAGATGGCTGTTGTTAACTCAATCATAGAACGTTATGAGATTTATCATATACATATGTAAAACGTACCAAAATTTTAGTTCGGTAGGAATCATGGGCTGAATGATACATGTTACACATGTGTAAAGTAATCACTTAACCAGCCTACTCGTGTAACGGGTCGTCATTCCTGTAAATACGCAGACTTGCATATTCTTCTTCATCTATGTTAAGAAAAAAATATTAACGATCTTCAGTCGCGTGTACAGTATTATTTCATAGGAAGGTTAACAAGACAAAATTGTTTCAAAAATTAATTTTGAAAATAAAAATTTTCATTTAAAATCTCTAATCAAGTGAATGCCTTTGTTTTCATCTCATTATTATAAAAAAATAAAGTGACATAGTTATGTCACTTTATTTATGTTAGGTAGTTATGTTAGGTAGTTATGTTAGGTAGTTACCTAACAAAAAAATTACATTAAAAATATTGTTTATCTTTGAAAATTTTCCAAATTTTGAGTTTCAGCGTTGTTCTCTTTATAGTGCAATGTACGCAACTACAAAAAATAGGAACCTATAGAGACTGTGATGACACATTAAAAAATGTCACATTAAATATAAGGTGAACTTTGTTGTTTACTCTCCCATATTTTTTCCGGGCAAAAAGCTTCACAGGTTCTTTATATTCAGTACGTAAACTTTTCTTCTTGGATTACAAAAATTATATTTTTATAGTATTTACCGTCTGCTGTAGCAAACAAAAGCTTTTTCAATTTTTCGGTCGTTCACTTCGGGAAAATGAGTCATCTGAAAGAATGTTGACCGAAATATGGGAAAGAGAAGTTCAATATTTTAAGCAAACTTACGATAGGAAGCTTTATAATAGGAATAGGAATAATAATAAAGTATTTATAATTTAATTAAGTATTTCTTTAATTTAATAGGAATAGTAATTAAATATTTATAATTTAATTAAGTATTTAATTTATTTATTTATCGACTAATTAATTGACTTCACAATGTTATACAAAGTTATTAGGAAGAATACGTCGAACGCATCTTATATAGAAAGAATGGCAATCGTACATTTATATTAATTGTTAAATGATAGATATCAGTATCATACATTATCAGTAACACAGAATTGTGTCGCCTACTTTCAAAATCCGCCTAATCCATGTAACTCAATTTTACTAAAAATGCCAATTTATGCGGAAAAGAGTTATGTTTAAAAGATTTGTCTGTCTTAAGATAAAATATAATAAAAAAGATAATTTTCCCATTTCTTTCAAAAATTAATCAGTATTTAAAAAAAAAACACGAGACAACCCGATAGTTACGTCATCTTAATGTTTTACCTATCCCCGCTCTCTGATTGGCCGATATGGGTCAAAAAGCAAGTTCCATGAATATAGCGGAATTTGAAATAAACGCTGTTTTTAAGTATTTTTAACAGGGTTTTCAAGTAGATAAGTATTTTAAACAATAAAACCCACAATTGGAATTCCGATAGAGTATATATTTTAAAATCTTATAAAATCGGATCTGGCGGATTTTGAAAGTAGGCGACAAAATAACTCACAAAATAACGAGTGGAGGTTTAAAAAATAAAAAATAAAGAAATATGAAAGTACATTTATTTAATATACATAGTACATGTAAGAAACATTTATTTTCTTATTCTTACCATAATGCCTTCCGTATATCTTCCCTATTCTATTTATCTCGTCATATTTCACAAGCGCCATGGCATTTCACTATAGTTAGATAGACGCGAAATAGAACGACAGACGTAGTTTGATAGACTGCGAAACTCTCGAGAGTTCAATTAAAGTTAATTCTAAAAATGTAAATATTTTATAGGTCTGGGTATTTGTGATGTATCTTAACATTTACCGAATTGTAGTCATACAGGAGAAAAGTGATGAAGTGCATTTTTTACAAAAACGTGATCATTGACTATTTGATATCATACAAGCTTAATATTGCCCTGAAAAAATCCCAAAGGATTTTAAACTTGGAAGTATAATATATTGACTTGTTAAAAATGATAAACTGCATTGAAGTTTTTTTTCTTTCCAAGGAATAGTAACTTAAATGGCTCTCCTGAACATTTTACGTTTAAATATATATATATATATATATATATATATATATATATATATATATATATATATATATATATATATATATATATATATATATATATATATATATATATATATATATATATATTTATTTATATATATATATATATATAAATACATATATATTTATATATATATATATATATATATATATATATATATATATATATATATATATATATATATATATATATATATATATATATATATATATATATATATATATATATATATATATATATATATATATATATATATATATATATATATATATATATATATATATATATTTATATATATATATATATAAATACATATATATTTATATATATATATATATATATATATATATATATATATATATATATATATATATATATATATATATATATATATATATATATATATATATATAAATATATATATATATATATATATATATATATATATATATATATATATATATATATATATAAATACATATATATTATATATATATATATATATATATATATATATATATATATATATATATATATATATATATATATATATATATATATATACTTGTATGTATTTATATGTAAAAAAAAATTAAATTTATTATTAGTTTTTGTATATATTATTACAGTTTATTGTAAGATACTTAATTGGCAGCACTGGAGTGTGAACATCAGCCTTGTCTGCTGTTATGCTTCGTTAAGTGAGGTGTTTCGCCCACTTTCTAATTACACCCCTTGATAGATAGACTTATTATTTTGTGACATTATTTATTCCGTATACTTTGACTGCATATATCAAAAACATTACCTTATTTATTCTTGAAAAATAAAGGGACTTATAATTTATTCTAAAAATAACTGCTATATTTATACTTGAAACCTTCTTCCCCCTCTGTGCTCCTAAAATAACAAAGTTAGATTATGAGCACCTCAAGAATTTTCTTTGATAATTTATTCAGACCGTCAGGTAAGGACTCCTGATTCTGTGATTAAGGACGACCATTATCCATTACGAGTCCTGTGGGAATGTCATTAAAAGCAAGGACCAACCCCCATTTTGTCTCTTTTTACCCATTTCTCCGTCGAGTCTAAATCATAATTTTCTTAAAATGAAAATAGAATTATCAACCAACATGAAACAAAATATTATTTTGTTATTTATAAAACTCCATTATAACTTATTAACCATTAAAATCTCTAATAATTGTTTCATTTCATGACGATTGCTTTACAAACGATAAAAAGTGTGAACAGATTGAAAGGTGCTTTGAAATCAGTAAAATCAAATAAAACCTTTCAGTGGAAGCTAAATTTGCCGTACATATTGCAGTCACTTAACCATCCTATGACAAGTCGTAAGCCCTATAATCATCCAGACATTCTTATTTAAATATTCAGAAATTCTTTAAAACTTTTATTGACAAGTCAAAAAAACTATAATTTGTATTTTTAAACCTTGTTTTCAATAAAACTTATCATTCATTATCGTTATGTACAATCGTGCTGATAAAACCTAATGGCAGATATGTATTTTTAATTTAACAAAATACCTCTAATAAATTAACCTTTAAAACCTTTTACCGTAATGAAGCGCTTGCCCGGATAATATAAAGTGTATATAATAATCCAAAGACCCCTAATAAAGTAGGCACCATAAACCACCCTCTCAACACAATTGTTCCCAGATATATACAGATATACATATAATATCCTTATCTACTGTGATTAGTAGTAGTAGTACTGTGATTTCTTTAGTACGGCATAAAACAGCATTAGATGCGAGAGAAATTACTAATTTGTCAAACGATCCTACCATTTTATGATTGGGAGGGCTGGAGTATAATTTAAGGATTAACTTTCCCTTAGGGCCGTAAAGTTTTCTTTCACGTTTTCGTCTGCGCTTTCTGCGCATAATTTGAAGATAGCCGCTCTAAGTCTAGCTTTGTAATTTGGCACATTTTAGAAAGTATAGATAATCATTTTTGTTTCATCAAACTCGCTTGTCCTCGGCGAAATTCTGGTCTTATTATTTAAAATCTGTTTGGTACTTCAAAGTACCTACATAGACGTAGGAAGAATTGGATAACTTTGTTTTCTAAAGTAGCAAGTTCGTCGACCTAAAAGATTAAGTTCCACAGATCTAGAAGACCTTTCACAACCTCGGAATGAATGCAAATTATTTAAAGCAATTACCCCGTTTTACGGCAGCTGAATTCAATTCTTAACTCAGGTCGTAAACTTCAGGCAATATTTTTTTACGATTGAGGTAGATTTCAAAAGAATATTGCTTTCGGGTTGTTAATAGGTAGCAATTATAAAGTTTTTAATAGGAATGTTACCAAATTCTCGTAGGCAATTTATGGCCGTAAAAACGTAGTGCCGTAAAATAATAAATAATTGGAAATTGCCATATTTCCCTCAAACTTTAATCAAATACCAATACAACGACCACAAATTGTTTGTTGAAATATTTTTTTATGAGAAACACGTACATTTGAAGTTGATATTTATAGTGTGCCTTTTAAATAACTTTCTTTTTCATACGTCTTGAAAAAAACAACAAGTTGACGAATCAACTTTTTACACATACTATACTCCTTATTTGTATAGTAAGTATTTGCCTGGTTAGTATCAAATCACAAATTTAAACAACGTCCAATGATTAAAGAAAATACTTGTTTTTTACCACTTGAGTTTTATTAAAGACAACATGTTTCAGAAGTTAAACTTCCATCATTCAGGTCTGTATAGTAACTAAAATATAAAATATAAAATTGTTCTATAAATAAGGAGAGGGTAAAGTATGGGGGAGGGGGTAAGTCAAGGTGTGGAGTTTGAAAACAAAGGAAAAATGGAAAGCAAAGGTGAAGAATTTTTAAACAATATATTTTTAAATAAATTATTATTAGAATTCAGTTTTTTTTTGGATTTCTAATTATTCAAGATAATTCATAATTTGGCCTTCATATGGAACAAGGTGTTATAATTTAAATTTATGAGAGTGAAATGGGTGATTAGTATCTATTATGTGATTTGCAAATTCCGAAAAATAATTCCTAACAAGACCGCTATGATGTATTTTAATTCTAATATTAAAATTTCTCGCAGTTTGGCCTATATATTTTTTATCACAATCTTCACACGAAATTTCATAAATACCACTTTTTTGTAATAAATCTATTTTTGATTTTGAGTTATCGAGGATTTTATGTAAATAATTATTTGTATGATATGCAGGTTGGATATGGGAGGGTAAGATTTTCTTCAATATCTTCTTTTAGTTATTGAACCCGTATTTAAAATTTTTCGTCAAGATTTATTTTTGATTGAATCATTATTAAAAGCTGAATATATGTATTTTTTGGTTACTTTTTTTTAACATTTTATCTATTAGCGCGCTATTATACCCGTTGTTTTTTGCTATTAGTTTAATTGTGTTTAATTCACGATTATTATTTGAGTTACTGAGGGGGATATTAATTAGTCTATTTAATAATGAAAGTAAACTGGCTATTTTATGTGAAATAGGATTAATGGAATCAGCTGGAATGACTGTGTCAGTATGTGTAGGTTTACGATATATACTTAAATCTAATTTATTATTTATAACTTTAATCTAATTTTTTATTTTTTACTCAAGTGGTAAAAAACAAGTGTTTTCTTTAATCATTGTAACATGTCTTACCACAAAGTAAATGCCGAAACAATAAATAAAATAAACAACGTCCTATTACGATTTAGCAGTTGACTGTTTAGCTTTGAGAAAGAATATTAAATATAAAGGTGAAGCTAGCAATTTCACATTTCTGCTCTGTTATACATAAAATTTAGTAAATATCCACGCCCTGGCTTCAAACGTCAAGTGGTTTTGAGATTGAAAAGAGTTACTTTAATGCACGGAAACTAAAATGAATTTTCAGGAACACATTAAATGGACCCGAAACTTTTCACAGTCTCACATCTGCATGCTTTGTTATCTTTTTATTACATTTTGTTATGAAACTATTCGACGTTAAATGTTTTTTTGGCTTTGAAACAAGACATTAAAAAATGAGATTTTTTTATGATTTCTCTCGTTATATATATCCACGTTTTTATATGGTGGAACGTACCTAACTACCAATAGTAATATTAAGCAAAACGTTGGATCAATGCAGCGATATAAAAAATCACATTTAGTTTTTCCATATTATTGATTGATAGGAGAAATAAGGCATGGTCGAACCCTTGGGGGCCATCTATTATTTCGTACAAATTTTAAATTGCAAGGGTTGATCTATGAAACGGCGTTTTGTCGTAGCAAGCATACATATAAATGCTATTCTTTTCGTTTTAAATTTTTCAAGTAAGTCTATCTTACTTGAAAAATGCATCGATTCTGACAAAAATTTCTAGTTGATTAAATATTTTTCATAAATCTGACATTAACAACAACAACATGTTTGTGTGCATGTTTGTGTGTATGTTTGCGTATGTGAGTGTGTGTGTGCATGTGTATGTATGTGTGTGTGAGAGAGAAATCCGAACATAGATACTCTGATTCCAATATAGACGGCTGTTGAGAACTCACATGTACCTACTGGGTCACGAGTTTGATCAATATGTCTAGGAGTTCCAAAAATTGAGTAGTGTAATTTTCAACCATGGGTAAAATTGGTGAATGCTAGAATTTTTTCATAAATCAGAGTTTCTAAGTTCAGATTTCACACACACACACACATGTTGTTGACGTTGATATCCGATTTACGACAAATCCTAAAATTTCAGTCTGCGACACTAACCACGAAACCGCTATCCAATTTTTGAATGAAAAAACTAAACCAACCTGAAATATTGATAAAATTATCGTCTACATAAAGCATTCTCAACAAAGCTCCATTCAATACTTAGAACTTTCAAAGTTGCATACATAAATCATGAATGTCAAGAAGTGTAAAACAAAGTGTGCATTCACACTTTTACATATTCCTCAGAGATGTTCAAGTGGACAGTAGAGTAGTAACCAAGTTCCTGGAAATAACAACCCCCCACTAGCCGACGTAGGAACTGTGACAATAAATTCAAATCGATTCAAAACTTGGCGGTGATTCAGGGGTCTAAAAAAGTGGATAGCGAACAGACGAAAATAATTGAAAATAAAAAAATATTTTTTTGATATGTCAACACAGATGAAGAAGAATATGGATGAAGTCTGGATATTTACGGTTCTTGCGACCACATTCTTATTCATCTGTGTTGAGATATCATAAAATAATATGAAAAATAACTCATATAATAGGAGATAATCCAAATTTGTGAACAAGTATTTGGACACACTCAAAATGTTGTTAAAAACAAAACTTGTTAATTCTTTCCCCTTTTTACTTTAGCCTTCTTCAGTGTTCTTCAGTATTGAACAAAAAAATCCTCAGACTTCCACAGTTTTCTGTTGGACGCAACTCTCTTCCAGTGCAGGCTCGTCGCTTTTTAAATGTCATCGGACCAAATTGTCTGGGACATTCCCACGCTTCTCGTCCTGTTCTATACCTCCAATTAAGCACCTTTTCCGGCCATTTATCCTTGACATACGTGTCACATGACCAACTACTATTTTTTTTAATGTACATTAATCTAAATTATAACATTGTTTTAATCTTTTCTAGAAGTTAGGTAGACGCTTGACTGCGAAACTGGCGTCTCGGTTCCAAGCATTTGATAAATAAATTTTCAAAATGTTGACAATTTTTTTTAATATTGAGTGTTTATGACACATGTATTTTTGACATTTACTTATTATCCTACCTGCTGACAAGCCTTCAAAGTAGGAGCTGTGGGGGATTCTAAAAAAAATATTAAATTAATATCAATGAGAATGTATGGGTTTCGTGTAATACATACAAAAATATGATATTTTTTAAACTAATAAAAAAGTGAAAAAAAATATATTTTACTAACGTATTTGCTACGGTAGACATGTTCCATTTTTAAATTTACCCAAATATTTCTATAATTCACAATTTGTATGATTTAGAAACGAGATTTTTTTTTTCATATAAGTACCATGATTTTTTTACAAAAAAAAACAGCGAAAGGCTAAATCGTTTATGATTTTATGATTAAACCAATGGTGATGCACATCTGCATTTGTAAATAAATAAAATTCCTGCTTGCCTTGCAGATTTAGACAGAACGAATGTGAAATGACCGTAATATCGAACCGAATGCATTCCTAAGGATCTTTTGTTCTCAAAAGGTGAACTCAAGTGAGTTCCATGAACATATCATCCACACGGAATACTATGAATGTGTTAACTCCATTTTATTGTCTAGAAAATGCATATTAAATAAACTTTTCCCAACAAGTTTTTCGTAGTTTTCCATCTTAAACTTTTATTATTATATTTATGCATAAAATGTTTTAATCACATTTTGTATTTTTGATAAATTGTTGCACTAAACTTTAGTGTAATAATCCTTTATTTTTTGACATCTCATCAAAGATGAAGAAGAATATGAAAGTCTGGGCATTTACGGGGCTGACGACCGTCATTGGCTGCTTTAAGTGATCACCTTACACACGTGTAACATTCACTAATTCTACCCATTATTGAAAACCACACTACTAAAATTCTTGGAAGTTCTATATATATGAACTAATTTAGAAAACTTGTTCTTGAATCACTAAAATTTCACTAGAGAGATCTATTGGTGAGATGAAGAGAAGCTTTTTACTAAGCAGAAACTCTACTGGTGAGATGTAAAGAAGCTTTTTATTAGCTTCTTTTTTATCTTTGATGTGATATCAAAAAATTATATGAAAATAACTCCTGTAATTGGAGATAATCCAGATTTTGTGAACAAGTATTTGGACACACTCAAAATGTTGTTAATAATCCTTTAGTGACTAAAGGATTATTGTAATGTCCACTAAAATAATTGTGAGTCTATTTATATTTATATTTTAAAAAAAATAAAATCACTTTTTTTTAAAATAAATCTTGGAATGAAAATATTTAAAAACTCAGCAGTTAAGATGAATATTCATACTTTAAATAAATTAAATATTGTTAACATAGATTCATGTAAATCTTCGCAATTATGTTTTATTTGAACTCTTAAGTTTTTAGATTATTTAAATTTAAAAGTGTGAATTTTTTTAAATAAAGTGTAATGTTTGAAAAATTATACAATATTTTATACATATCGGTTCTGCTATGGTTTGACATATTGTAGTTTTAGTATAAACCAACAACTAGACGTTATACTGGGTTATCATAAATTTAAATATAAACAGTACGAGGATGAAAGATGCACTGTTCAAATACATTGATAAAATAGTCACGTATTATTCAGATCCTACAAATCGCGTATTTTATCGTATCCTTGTACGGTTCTGAGAATCGTTCTGAAAATACTACAATTTTATTTTGATACAACAAATGTTGAAGCTCCATTAATATCACATTGTTGTCATGTTATTTATATGTTTGCTTTTTAAACATTATTTGAATATTTACTTTTTGTATTTTATTTACTATGCTGACTATAAAAATGCTTTTGACTACATCAAGTGAAATTACCCGTGGAAGGTGTTAGTAGAGATGGATGTACCAAGACAGATGATAGAACTTCTTCATAACTAAAATGTACAAAATCTAGCATCGGTAAAAAAATACGAGTTCTTTTGAAGTCATTTCCATGCTTTACAGGTCGAAAAATATCCTAGAAAAAATTCCAGTACAACATTTGCAAATGACAACACCCTATGGCCAACAATGAGGATGAAATGCTTGAACTCATTCCAAATAGAAAATGGACATGAACTCTTTGAGAGATTACGAATAATTCGAAAGGCTTATTTATAAAGGTGAACTAATTTTTTCATGAAGGTTTTGAATAAAAAGTCCAAGATGAATTAAAGTCAAAATTTTTTCATTAATATTCTATCTAAGCCAAAGAACAATATGGAAGTCTGGGCTGTCATTGGCTAGTTTGAGTGATTACTTTACGTGTTTTTACCCACGATTAATAAACACATTATTCAAATTTCTAAAAGTCGTAATTATGCTTTTTTTAAGTGTTTTTTTTTTTATTACCAGGTATCTTCATGAATAGTTTATAATATTATTTTCCCAATTATTTTACACATAAGAAGATTTATAAAAATATAATTTTCAAAACTTACTTTCTACTCCAGATTTTTATTCTCACAGTATTTTAAGTAAGAAACGCCGATATCCGGAGCATGCGTAAGACGGAAGATATCGTGAGATGGGGGCGATAACGAAGGCGATACTGGAATGAGCATATAAACAGAATGTCAAAAGACTGACTTTCACGTATCGTCCTTCAAGGAAACCCTGAGCGACGCAGAACCCCAGGCAGACCTTCAAAAAGGTGGAAAAATAGCTGGAAGACAACATCTCACGAGCGATAAGCGGAGGCACAAACAAATCCTCAGGATCTACAAAAATAAGAAGAAAAATAAGTATTTTAATATTTTTTCATAATTTGGATACATTCACAATATTGTGAAAAATTGAACGTAAAACACACAAGCTGAAAAGAAATATAAATTGAAAAAAATTAAAACAACTACTTTTCCATTTAGATAACCGAAAAAGAAAAAATTCCATACTCGGATCTCTAGTACAAAGTGATGTACACAGTCTACCGTGATACAGCCAATACCAAGTTTTAAGCCTTGTGAGTGCCCAGACTTCAATATTTCCTTCGTACAAAAAGTTGTTCTGTCTCGATTGAGAAATCTCACATATCATGCATATCGAATTATAATGTTTTTCATATATTTGTTTAAACTTTTTATGAAATCTCGAAATGCATTTTGAAAGTCTAAGAGTTCGTGAACTGCGAGTACGGGGATGCATTATAAATTCTGAAACTCGCAGCTCAGAGCAGCCGTTTGCTTTCCTCGTAAATTTAATATTTACCAAAGGGTTTCAGTATTAAAAATACAATTCGTTTACAAGTGAACTTAGCTCCGTAAATGTCGGAAAAAATATGTAAATATGGACTAATTTGAACGAAATGTAAATTTAACTTAAATATACCATCCATCCAATGGCAGTAAAAATACGATGGTTTCAAAGCCAAGTTTTTTTTTAAATAAAACGGGGGCAAAAATAAGCAGATCATTAAAATATTTACCCTGTATTATATTAAGACCCTAAAAGACGAGAAGGTGGGTGTCGAAACCGGTTGTAGAAAAGTACCAAACATAATAGTGGTTAAAGACAAAGATCTAGTTTTATTCTATAAAGTTTGATAAAATATCCCACAAAGAATCTAATAAAAAACTTGCAAGGTTTTAAATTATTATCCAAACGTTCGTAGAAGGTTTAAAAAATAGGCATTTTTAAAAATCTTTTTTTTTTTTAAATAGGCATGTTGTTTATTTGAAAGCGAATGATATTAATGATTTCTAACTTTTCTATCTTGTTCTTTGTGAAGTTATACTAAAAAAGTATTCATTTTAATATTATGTATTATGTATCAAGCATTTAAAAACGTCTTCATAGTGAAGTGTTACCGCAATCAGCCAACATGTTGTTTATTCGAAAGCGAATGATAATAATGATTTCTAACTTTTCTATCTTGTTCTTTGTGAAGTTATACTAAAAAAGTATTCATTTTAATATTATGTTTTATGTATCAAGCATTTAAAAACGTCTTCATAGCGAAGTGTTACCGCAATCAGCCAACATGCTGGGTGCACTGGGTTAATTTCCAAGGGCTCAAAATAAATGTTACTACTTTTATACTAATATTTACTTAATATCACCCTGGACTTGTATTTGGAACTTAAAATTACAGTGAGACGATAATTTTTTTTTTTTTGACATCTCATCAAAGATGATGAAGAATATGGAAGTCTGGGCATTTACAGGGCTGACGACAGTTATAGGCTAGTTTAAGTGATCACTTTATAAGTGATCACTTTTTTTAAGTGGTAACATTCGCCACTTCTACCCATTATTGACAACCACACTACTCAAATTCTTGGAAGTTCTATATATTATATATAAACCAATTTAGAAAACTTGTTCTTGAATCACTAGAACTTCACTAGAGAGATCTATTGGTGAGATGTAGAGAAGCTTTTTAGTAAGCAGAAAATCTTATATTAGTGTGTGAGGTCCGAATCCTGGATTATAATCACACACATGAGAAACGCCAGAAAATACCATTTTCAATTTTATTATTTACGCTTATAATTTGACCAGATAATTTAAGTACAACATTTTGAGTGTGTCCAAATATTTGTTCATAAATTCTGGATTATCTCCAATTACAGAAGTTATTTTCAAATATATTTTTTGACATCTCAAATTTGAGATGTCAAAAAAATGAAAATAACTCCTGTAATTGGTGATAATCCAGATTTTGTGGACAAGTATTTGGACACGCTCAAAATGTTGTAAGACGATAAAAAGCCTACTATGATTAAAATATTATTGTAATTAATTTAATATTATTGTACTTAAATTTAATATGTTGATATTTATACATAAATTTTTTCACGATAAATTACCAAAATATTTTAAGGATAAAGTTGTCTTAAACAAAAATTGTCATGAATATGCTACTAGACAAAAGGATAAAATAAGACTACCATTATTGAAAAGAGCTGAGTCGCAAAATTGCTTGATGTATAAGGGTTTAAAAATGTATGATGAGATGCCTGAATGTATGAAGAATGAAAAGTGTCTGAAAGAATTTAAAAATAAATGTCTAAGTTACTGTAAGGAAATGTAAATATATAAAGATGATGTAAATGTAAATAATAGTTTATATTAGTTTTAATATAAGCTAACTTAAGAAATAAATAAAAAAAATAATAAAAAAAATTTACAATTAGGCGTAAACTTTTAACGACTTAAACATTTTGAAACCGTTGGTAAATGATTCAGTTTTCTCAGACTGTTAACGATTCCGAACAGAAAATTAATGAATTTTCATTTTCACCGAATAGAAGTCGAGTTGATTTTATCTACACTCCGTAGCTACCGCGTTATCTTTTCACCGTAATTCTAACCTAGTTCCAAGCGTTCCACAATAACATCACAATCGTGTTTTTCTACAAAATGTTCCTTCGGGCGCCGAGTTGAGCCGAGTTCTAGGGTGGAAAATAAGATGGGAATGAAAAATAAATCCCACGTGTGTCGTGTGTGAGCTGTGATGGATGCTAGTCTAAAGAGGGAGAAAAGAAGAAGGAAGGAAAAAGAGATGGCTGGAAAATCGAGAGGGCTGAATTATTATCGTACGTCAAAGTAATGCGGTCACCATATGTAAATTCACAGCCAGCTGTGGCAATATTTATACCTATTTATTCATAAGACCGGTAGGTGTTTTTATAAAGAGTTTTACAAATATCAAAATGTCAAAATAACTAAGTAACTGTTTTATTTAAATGAAAAGGGGAATCTAAATAATAAGGAATTATAACAAGAAATATTGATAAAATAATCAATTCTCTCTACTATTATTCGAGTACTATCCTCCCACTGACCTTTATATGCAACCGATGGTGCATTTTCTCTACAATTCAGACTAAGACTTATTTTCTACTTTCATTTCTTGGTGAAACGGCATTTAAATTAGTTTTTTTAAGAAAAAATTCTGTATTTTTATTATTTACAAAAACACTTTTCTGTTTCAAATTCATAAGATTTATGTTAGCCTAAGCGGCACATTATTAAAAATATGTGTTAAATTATGGTAGAGTGAGTTTGAACCCCGAAACTCTAACTTAATAACCAATATTAAAATAATCTTAATATACATACGCACGATGTGTATAACTCTGTATATTACCAATACATATAGTGTTCACGTATACGATATTTATTTTAATTTATTTCATTTATTTTAATTTTCCAAAATATATATTTCTTATTTTAATGATTCCTGTTTTCTTTTCATTATTTCACCCAAATATAAGTACTTTACGCATTAAACAATTTTGACCAATAAAACTCTCAACTAAATATTGTCAAAGTATGCTACAAAATTCATCGTTTTTTTTAATATCATTTTTTTAAATACTTTTGTTTAACTTTTCATAGATAATGAGCGACATACTAAAATTTCGTTTTGACTTTAAAAAAAAGAGAATATAAAAGTCGAGTCTATGATGTCAGTCATATCCTCCCAAACATCCTCTCTCATATGTTAAACATAAAACAACATATATACAGGTGAATTTAGTATGATAATACTCAACAATTTATTTGAAAAAAGTTCCCGTAGTTTATGATATGATGCTTTCATACTTTGAACGAGCACCTGTTTCGAACGCACATATAAATTTTATGGATGTTTTATTTTAAATTGCATACTTAGTTAAGTTTAACGGGTTATGAATTTTAATACATTCGCCGCTTTCTCGAATTTCTAGTCTCCCGTTAAGCGAAGGCAGAACCAAAGATTAATTGCACATATCTTTCATGTTAAAACAGTACCTCGTAAGCCATTTAATAAAAAATATGTAAAAAGCTTGTGTAACTAACTAACTAACCATGTGCTTCCACGCAGGGGTAGGGGGAGAGAATAAAGTGCCACACCTCTCTGTCTTTGGAAACATTCTTGGCCTCTTCAACATGTATACATCTCCTCATACACAAATTTGATTCAAACCCTCATCCACACTAAAAGGTGCATAGGGCACAGCATCTTATAAACGCAGTGTTATCTTGATCGTTGACACATGAAAGAAAGGTGTTCAGCCCTCCTCTTTAGGTACCAGTCCAGGGTAATATTGAATAAATACAATATTGAGTGAAGAAATCACTTATAATTATTTGACCCCCCTTGGGAATCGAATCGGGGACCCCCAGTATGGTAGATGAGCGTGCTGACCTACGTATTTATTTGTTGACCTAATATTTTACTACGGAAGCGGATACATTCATACTCGCCCATTATTTTCTTTACAACCACATATCTATTCATTCTGTTTATTTGTATTTTACCTAAGCTATTACTTGTTTTCGTCAGATTGTTGCGTTCTCATCTAATTGATGAAAACACTTTAATGTATAAAATTGCACTGCATTTCATTTCATGTTGTGTTTTTCATTGTTTGCAAACCATGAATAAATAAATTATTCCGAGACTTGATTACTTTAAAAAATTTAAATACTTCATCTGATAAAGTTTTACTCGATTTTCCTCTGCTCCTGTTTCTAACTGAATTCGTCTCATAAATTTTCTCTACCATTTTTTCCTCACTCATTCGTTCCACGAGTGCAAACTACCTTAAAAATCCTATAATACATCTCAAGCTTACATGATTTCATCTTGCCTGAATGTAAATATTCGATCAAGAAAACATTTTGAGTTGATACGATACAGTGCTCTTTGCACCATTCGGTGTTAACTAAAATAATACAACATTTAATTTTTTTCACAGTCAACATAAGAGGTGTAAAAGAGAAAATATGTTCCAATTGCTAGCACCTTCCATTACATATAAAGACCGTTTTAACATATTACAGATATATGGTACTTAATTTATCATTTACGTTCTCGATTTTATGCAGTCAGTGATGAAATATTTCACAGTTTAATCAAAGGCTTTGAAAGCTCGCATGTACGTGCAATTTTTATCCAAAAAAATGGCAACACGTTCCGTCTTATTAAATGATAATTTTAGGAAATCTATATATGTGTAAATGATTTTGACCTGAAGGTGAAGGTAATGCGTGTATATTAGGCTTTATATTACGTGTAATATGTGTATATAGTAGTTACCATATCGCTCACCCCTTTCAATAACGTCATACAACAAAAAATTTGATTTTTCAGGAGATCGTTTTTAATGTTTAAAAATATAATAAAATCTATTAAAAATAAATATCAAGCCACTAATTGAACTTATTACCATGCAACAGATCTTTTTAGTAAAACTTGATTTTTTTTTCCATTTGAGAAATATTTAGTTTATTTAAAAAAAAATATTAAACAACACATTTTCTTTAAAATCAAAAACAATATTTTCTGCTCTGTAGCGGATATATGTTAAGTTAAAAATATTCTGCTTTTGCTGGTATATAGAACAGTTTCTGAGTATTCCAAAATTGTGGCACACTTGAAAATTTACAATTTTTTACAAATGACGATGTTGAAAAATGTGTACATTTTATCATCGCATATAGAAAAGGCTTTCCCCTATAATATTTTTTTAATTTAGAAACAGACGGAAATCACTGATAATCATATAAAAATTTTTTTTGTCTCAAAAAAGACTTAATTGAAAACTTTCATAAATCTCTCACATTTGAATAAAAATGTGTTTAAGGAAATCTTTATGTTTTTTTTTAATAGAAATTTAATAAGTTAAGATACCTTTTAAATTTGAAAGCAATGATCTAGCTTTCTTTTTAATTAAAACTCATTTTATGAAAAGAACGATTTACTTTAAAATAATAGCTTTTGAACTTTCTTTACAATACTTGAAGTTTATACTTCAATACTTCAAAATTAATTTCTAATGAAAAATTTACTAACCACTTCCATATTTTCGATCGATTTGAACTTTAAAGACATTAATTTATAAGATTATTATTCAAATTAAAACTAAATTAATTAAAACATAAATCATTATGATGTAAAAATAATATTTTATACATCATATACAGTTTTATCTTCATTTCATAATGCACCACTATTGAATTTGCATAGATATGAAAAGATTATTACAATGCGAATCTCAACCCGCTCGTTACTATTTTAGTTTATTTTATAGTTTTCAAAATTTATTACTCAAAACTTACAAAATTAAATACACACATAATAATTCAGACTCGGCAAGTTATGTTATTTTTTTGGCAATATGCACGGGGAAAAGTTCATCTTAGCGTACCAAAATAAAGGTATAGTACATACATCGATTAACAAGAAAATATCGGCAGTGTTAATAAACATTCATAAAACATCCAATGTTTCTTTTTAAAAGAAAATTTTAAGGACTTTTTTGACCATCTTTAATTTTGGTATTTTTTATACTTTATTTTTTTCCACCCGGTTTCAACAAGCACCTTGTCACCTTCAGGGATGGATACTAAACTAAAAACAGATTAAACTTCATAGTCAGGTTAGTAAATGAGATAAAGGAGTGGGTAATTAAGTGAGATTTGAAGTGAAAGAGGATGGGGCGTGAATTTTTTATTATAATTATTTCTAGAAATATGAAAATATTTTAAATAGGGCTATTACTTAAATTTACTCAATTATTAATACTGTACAAATTTTATTTTAATGCTTTTAAAGTATTCATAATCTCTTAATTTAAAATTGAGTTTGGATTTTTTATATTTTATTACCCTTTTCTAGATCAAAGGAATGAATATTATTTAAAATGGGCTCAACAATTTCTGAAAAATTATTATTTTTAAGACATACTATTAAAAATTATTTTTTTATTCTAATGTTGAAATTTCACTATGGTTTACTTGTATAGAAAGCGAAACAATCACTACAAGAAAGTTTGTAGATTAAGTATCAGCAAACAACATTAAAGAAATTAATGTATCGTATTACTTTTTTAGCTCGTTTTCAAGTCCCATTTTTTTATTATTTCGTAAAGTGAAATCCTTTTTTGTTTAGTTCTTAATATCTGGTTTTCTTTTCCATAGAGTTTAAAGTAAATGAAATGTTATAAAGAGGAAAGTTATAAAAATTGCCGCAGAAAATATTTGAATGTAAATTTACGTTTCATTTTAATTTTTAAGGCAAACTATTAAATATCCTTGATTAATTTCTTCCGGGAAACTCGCGTGGGAGCGATAGGGTTAAGGCTCCGTTTTATGAAAACGATGTCCTATAAAAGTGGAGAACTTTATTTTCGTTTTTATTCCCTACCACAGGACATTACTTAGTTTAGGGGGAGGAAATTTAAATATACTTAGTACTCGACTACTTGGTCCTGCCGCCGAATTCAACATTATTCAACGAAAATAGAAACCCACTCTTGCTATTATGTAGATACATTTAAAAGCGATGAAAATAAATTTTGAGTTCGTTGCCCGTCTGGCTTTCGAGGTGATTTTGGTGACAATATTTGTGTATCACAATACAATCTCGATACAAAAACTTTTACCATAGATAATAACAAAAATAAATGGATGACAAATTTACGCATTTCTAGATTAATTCATCAAATTATTTTAATTCGCATTTATATGATTTTTCATTTAAACCCTTATTCGCACCCGATGGTGCACTGCATCATATAAACGCAGTGTATCTTGATCGTTAACACATGAAAGAAAGGCGATTAGTCTTCCGCTTTAGGTAGCAGTCTAGGGTAATATTAAATAATATAACAGTGAAAAATCACATATATTTATTTGACTCCCCTCGAAATCCAACCCGGAACCTCCAGTACGGTAGCCGCGCGCGCTGACCTACGTAGGTGGACAAGGTTTACCTGTTTAGAAAGGTATGCACTAAATTGAGGTTATTTCGTATACATTATCTTCAGAAGCATGTCCATTGAAAGTCATTCAGTTCCAGGCGTTTCATTCCTATATAAAAATGTTGGTATTCGTTTCGCTGCCTCAACATAAATTTGCGTCCGATTATAATACGGAACCATTTGTTTTGCTGCACCCAGAGACATTATACACGCGCCGTCAGTTGGGAAATTAATGTTTATGATAATATAACACCCAAACGATAAAATGCAGAAACCTTTCATTAAACATCTATTTAAATCAAGGAAATGAGGGTAAGGTATTTAATTTTCACAAGTTGGAATTCACACTCACTTGATAAAGCGGCTCTACAAACTCCATATTAATACAACTCAAGGTTGTTGAATGAATCACACAGTATACCATACATATTGTCAAATAGGAAGTTTAAGTGGAATATTTGTTTTTTTTTACTCAACAGAAATAAAGTTAAAATAAGACTCCTGTGTGGACTACTATTAAATAATTTCTACTTTTAGAATATTCATATTATAAACATTTTTTATTTGATTTAAAAATGTATTTTACAATAAATTCTTGTTATTTGTAGTTGGACTGGTTAATCTAACAGTGTTGTATGCCCTAAAAAATCCATATCCCTATCTCAACGTCTTCATCTGTGTTGAATCAATAAAAAATACGATATCAACCCCTATGCAGAGAAAAATTGAACATTTGTAAGCGAATAATATAACAAATTAACAAATTATTCCATTACAAATTTAAAGGCACCGAGGCGTAGACGGTTAGACGCTCGACTGCGAAACTGGCGTGGCGTGTTTAATTCCCGCCAATTGCAAAATGAATTCATAAAAGATTTGTTTTCAATTGGTCTGAGTTTTTGTGATATATTTTTAACATTTACTTTCCCTATTCTTACTATCCTACCTGCATACAAGCCACAATATAAATAAATTAATATAGTAAAATAAATTAATTAATTAATTTTTGTTACATTTTTATCTAACTAAATAAAACTGCTACTCTAGGACTCCCAACTGGTTTTTTCAGATATCCGATGAAGAGTTCTTCCAATGGAATTAAAAGAACCTGTTAATTAAGTCTTTTATTTGACTATGAAAATAGTAAAACTCTTACATCTTCAAGTAATATAAAAGTTTTTCATAATACAAAAAATACATAAAAAATAACGACAAAATCTCACAACGCGTATCGACCCGGAGCAGAAATAAAGTCATTCAGTGTCGGTACTCACCGTTCATAAATTACTGACACCCCAACAAATTACCATAATCTTGAAGCTTTCTTACACGCAGGTCGCAATTTACGACGTCCATGAGTGTTGTAGATCAGATAGATCAACCTTTTTTATTTGAAAAGCTCAGTAACTTGCCCTTAAATGGAGAGAGTCAGACGTTAGCGAGTTAATCCGTTTTCCGTACCTTACACCAATAAATTTCATACTTTTTTTAAGTGCCGTCAACATTGTTACAACTTTATTTCTATGTTAATGTTTTGAGCACGATTGAACATAAATTCAGTTTTTTTTTACTTTAACTTTTTTTAATGCATATCAGTGAATCTTACCCCGTTAATTTACGAGTGAGTTAAAAATTAAAAACCAATTTAACCCTTTTTATTATAAGCAGTGCCCTATGCACCATGGGATGGTGATAAGAGTCCAAAGAAAAATATAAAAAAATATTTTGCTTTTGACCAAATAATTATCGCACCACAAAGTTAACAATACTTTTAATATAACAAAATACAAATTCTTGTTTTCCATGTTGAGATGTAGAAAAATGTAAAAAAAGTGGGGAAACTCAGATTGATGAACAAAGATTTGGATACACCTGAAAAAAGGTGGTGATATTTTCCACACTCACAAAATTATTTCGGCACAATTTCCGCCGAAAATGAATTTGAAGAGACAGTTCATTCATACTTCCACAATAAATTTCCTGAATAAGCTCTCAGCAATAATATAAGGGAAATATTTCAATAGGTAACGGTTCGTTACCGCCGATGTTCCCCGCGTGACCCGAATACTCCGCCATCCCCCAAGGTTTACAATATTTTATACATCCTACCCCCGCGATACAACGTACCCCTGCGATACAACCTACCCACCTGTTCCCTTTCCCAATTCCCCACAATCAAAACGTGTTTCTCTGCCGTGTTTTGTAAACTCTATTTATGTATTCCGACATAAATATTTACGTGTCACAAATATTTATGTACACATATGTGTCTACAAAAGGTTATGGAGTTCTTCGAAAATATTTCTTGTATCGATAAGCCATGCGAATTGAGTCAAATATGCGGAATAGCTCCACTACTTGAAAGTGATAATAATGATAATAAATTTAGACAATTCATAAAGCGCTATTTTTATAAAATACTACCTCAAAGACGCAAGGGTTAGATTATGTTTAATTTAAACCAAAATTTACGGATAATCCCAATGCTGCATACCGGATCGTTAACATGACTGTCGACCACACATAACTAAGGCTTTCAATTTTTTTTAAATATTTTTAAACACACAGACGAGTGAGATTAAAAGTGTTAAATGACAGGAGCTGTCCAGAAGTACGCTGTCCACCATGATCAATGATAAGTATTGCTATGATTTATGATATATATATATATATATATATATATATATATATATATATATATATATATATATATATATATATATATATATATATATATATATATATATATATATATATATATATATATATATATATATATATATATATATATATATATATATATATATATATATATATATATATATATATATATATATATATATATATATATATATATATATATATATATATATATATATATATATATATATATATATATATATATATATATATATATATATATATATATATATATATATATATATATATATATATATATATACATATATATATATATATATATTATATATATATATATATATATATATTTATATATATATATATATATATATATATATATATATATATATATATATATATATATATATATATATATATATATATATATATATTTATATATATGAGTTCCAATAATTTGAGTGCTGCGGTTGTCAATCATGTTTTTTTAAGGAATAACCTATTAGTTATTTTTAGTCCATAAATGTCAATATATGTATTATACATGCATAAGTTTAAAATCGCTTTGAGATTTTTTTAAGGTAATATTAAGCTAGTAAGATAGTCAATAAAAACGTTTATATAAAAATAATGCACTTGGTCACTTTTTCCTATATGACTACGATATGTTTAAAACAATAAATTTCCGGTTTTACAAAATTCTTTTTCGAATATTCACGAAAATCGTTAGGAATTCCAAAACGATTGAAATTTAAGCTTTTGAATGTTGAGTGGAATTTTTCAATTACTTGGTCTGGTATTTGAGTTGTATGTTTGCTTTTGCTTTGCCTTAATTCCATTTAAGGAATCAAACGAAGCGAAGTTGTTGACATGAAAATTTTAATAAGTTCACCTCTTTCATGTTACCAGACATAACCAAGTATAATGTTGTGTTTTTGTGATACAAAGTCTTTTATCCGGGATTGTGGACTTGTTTACAAAGACAGCGGTTATTGTTACAAATTATTTAAAGATAAATAGAAAATAAATTGTTTACTCGAATTGTATATAAATTCCTGGTACCAAAACCAAGTGAATCTTAGTTGGCAATAGGAGGATGAAAGATGACTGAATGCATTCGAAATGCGATCAGTCAGACAAATGTGCGGCAAGACGATGTATGATAGATGTTCGAATGGTGAATAAACAATGAAAAAAAATGCATGGCTGAGATAAAGATTATTGATAAAATTAAGAAAGGTGTATTAAGATTGTTTCGACGCGTGGAACAAATTAGTGAGGAAATAATTAATACCACTCGTACTACTACTACTATCACACATTCTAACCAATTACCGTAGAACGGGGCTACTTGATCTTTTATGTGTTACTTGAGCCCAGTACAAAAAAAAAACTGTATTTGGTCTACAATAATGAACGTATCGACATGATTCATTGTTTCTCTGACAGGAGACACTTATTGTCACGATACTTCGATCGATACCACGATCTATTTTTTTTCCTTGTACTGGGCTCAAGTAACACATCAAAGTTCAAGCAGCCCGTTCTATAGTTCATTTAAAAATAAACAAAAAAGAAACTGAACAGTCGAATACTATTCATTCAATTTGATTTATTTATTTTCATGATATTATTTTTTTCAATTTGTGTTACTTTTATTGATATTAATAAAAAATTACCTTTTCTTTCTTTTAAAGCAAAGCAAAGTAAATACATAATTTAAATTTAAATATTTCATATCTCATACTGTATTTTTTACTACTCTTACTTAAATTCATGGCTATTGGTAATAAATTATCTTTTTCTTTATTAAATTCTTCACTCAGTTTCATATTTTGAAAAGTTAATATAAAATTATTTTTTCAAGTCACGCCATACTTTGCGGTTCCATCGGGAGGATCATTTTCCAAGCATATTAAATTACGTAAGCTGTAGTTAATTTTAAAACGTGAAATTCAATACTTATGCAATTTTTATTTATTAACATTTAACTTCCAGTTTAACAAATATAAATAAATAAAGTTTATTTCACTCTCATTATCATTCATCGTTCATGAGTGATAAGTAGATATTATATTACCATATCACAAAGTTAATATTGATTTCACTTTACAAAATAAATAAAACACACATTTTAATGTAATACATGAATTAAATAAAGACATAAGTTAAAATGTTTTAAATATGTAATAAAATTATTATTTATTTTTTGCACTATAATATAAAAAATATGTTAATGCGTTGTACTCAGAACTAAAACCTAGATTTTTCTGCTCTCATAATGCAGTGATCAGAGCGTTAAGGTGAAGTGCCAGAGGTCCCGAGTTCAATTCCCAGGGCCAAAAGTGATTTTTAACTCTAATTCTTATGTAATATTACTTATGCACGCGAAGCGCAGGGCTGATGACCTTTCCTGAATGTATTAAATGATAAAAGATAACACCACTTTTACCATTTTGTGAGGATATGGATTATAATAATTTTAGAGTACCTACATATTAATTTATACCATGATTTAAAGATAACATCAAAGCAAATTTATTCCATATTTATATCGTTATTTATAGATAATAATAAAGCAAATAATGACATTACTTAAGATGCCTTTTAATAATGAAAGATACATTTTAATGCATAAAAATCTAATATATTTATAAATTATTCATAATTTAAAGATAACAATACAGCTAATCAATAACACATTTGTACCATGATTTAAAGATAATAATATAGCAAATTAATGACTTACTTTAGATACCTTTTAATAATAAAAGATACATTGTAATGCATAACAAATCTGACATATTTATAAATTATTCATGATTAAAAGATAACAATACAGCAAATCAATAACACATTTTGCTCACTCCTTTCAAGAACGTCATAAATCAAAAATTGACAATTTTCAGTTGTGGATGTTTTCAGAATGCCCAGTAAATGTACTATATCCCAGCAAAAGAGGCATATTTTTAACTTAATATTTACCCGCCACAGGGCAGAAAGTGTTGTTTTTGCATTTTGAAGAAAAGGTATTGATTAATTATTTTTTAAATCTACTAAATATTTTTCAAATGGAGATAAAACCTTTAGCTTTTACTGAAAAGATCTGTTTCACAGTAAAAAGTTCAGTAAGTGGCTTGATATTTATTTTTAATACATAGTATTTTATTTTTTAACTTTTAAAACGTCCTCCTGAAAAATCAAGTATTTTGATTTATGACGTTCTTGAAAGGAGTGAGCGATGTGTCAATTTTAAATAATTGTTTATCTATTCACCTATATGATTTTTGTCGAAACAATCGGCGGGCATGTACATATAAGGAGATGCATGAACGTGGAAGATACGAATTAGTTTGCAAAGACAGAGTGGTATGGCGTTCTATTCTCTCTACCTACGCCTGCGGAGAAGCGGCGTGATAGTTAGTTAGTTCATTTTTTACGTAATTTAACTTCTTTGATAAGTATATCATTAACTATGATCGTTAAGATAGAAATTTTGAAAATTCCAAATATTTTAAAATAAAATTTTACACAAATTGGAAGTATAGTGTCTTAACAATTAATTTATCTTTCGCTAAGTAAACGTAAATTTTCGTTTATGTGCGATGTAAAAATAAATTTACTTAATTATTTCCAAGGATTCAACATTAAAGTATTGCCGGAAAAGTTAATGTTATTTAATCAGGCTGAAAACTGAAGCCCTATCCTTCGACTTGTCTAAAACCACAAAAAAGCAGCTGAAAGCCTTCATTTTAACTTCAATTACCCTTACTTAGTGGAGATTATCCACTTCCTTTGAAAATTCCTATTCTCCATTTTAGAAATTAACGTATAATCATCGCAAATTTCGCAAGATACTCGAATAATTAATTCCGTTTTTAAACTTTATTATTATAAAGTTTGGTTAATTTCCAGCATTCTGGCCACAAGGTACGAATTTTGACCATTCAATTAATAAAATGATTGTTTGTAGTATGTACGCATATATATATATATATATATATATATATATATATATATATATATATATATATATATATATATATATATATATATATATATATATATATATATATATATATATATATATATATATATATATATATATATATATATATTTATATATATTTATATATATATATATATATATATATATTTATATATATATATATATATATATATATATATATATATATATATATATATATTATATATATATATATATATATATATATTTATATATATATATATATATATATATATATATATAAATATATATATATATATATATATATATATAATATATATATATATATATATATATATATAATATATATATATATATATATATATATATATACATATATATATATATATATATATATATATATTTATATATATTTATATATATATATATATATATATATATATATTTATATATATGTATATATATATATATATATATATATATATATATATATATATATATATATATATATATATATATATATATATATATATATATATATATATATATATATATATATATATATATATATATATATATAATATATATATATATTATATATATATATAAATATATTCATATATATATATACATATACATATATATATACACATATATATACATATATACATATATACATATATATATATATATATATATATATATATATATATATATATATATATATACATATATATATATATATATACATATATATATATATATATTTATACGTATATATATATATATATATATATATATATATATATATATATATATATATATATATATATATATATATATATATATATATATATATATATATATATACATATATATATATATATATATATATATATATATTTATACGTATATATATTTATATAAATATACATGCGCATATATATGTACATACTTTTATAGGCCTTTTACATAATAAGATGTACATGGTGGACCCTTGGTACCATTCTACATGTACGAAAGTAAACCATAGAGTTGGCAAAAAAGGCAAGAAAAATTATTGAATGCAGCCTAAAGGCATAATCAATAAACGGAAAACAGAAAATTAAAAAAATTAAAACAGTGCCTACTTTGTGATAATAAATTTTTATTGTATTTTACTTCGTAAATATTACTATTTTTCACGATGAAATACTGGTATTTACCAAGGAAAACTTATATTTTAAAAAAAATATTCGTAATAGTACATGCCATCTAGGAAAACAACACGTGCAAACGTTTACGATAACTCTTTAAGTTGTTTTGTTGGATGTAAAATATTATTGTGGGTGGATATTATACAAGTGTTCGTTGCAAGAAATGTAATAAACCATATTGCGAGTGCCACTCTATACTTCAGCGCCCCTGGCCACAGCCGACACTTTTCACTACGGATAGCGCATTGCGGACGTTCGGGCATTCGAGGAAGGGGTATCTAACCAGTGGATGGAGATCTATGAGCATATTTCACTGTCTTAAAACCTAATCTAACCCTTATCCGCACCTCAACGGAGCATAGGGCACTGCATCATAGGTGTGTTATCTTAATCGTAAACACATGAAGTTTCCTTCATCTTCCTTCACCTTTCGGTGATCAGCCCTCCACTTCAGGTACCAGTCCAGGGTAATATTGAATAAATATAAGAGTGAAGAAATCACTTATTTATTATTTTACCCCTGGGAATCAAACCCGGGATCTCTAGAACCGGAAGCGTGCTGACCATTACACTACGGAGGTGGTCTTAAACATTAACAAAATACCTTTCATAATTACATTTCATTTAGATGCGATATTCTAGGTATATATTGCTCTTATGTATAATGTTCGATCCCAGGAACTCAGAGACCGTAACTAACATTAACCAGCTTCTCCTGAGGAGTTTTAAGTAGTTTTCTCCCAGCAATGAGCAAATGCTGAGTAGTTTCTTACTGACCGGTAATAGATTAAAGTGTACGCTGGTTTCCATTACAGATTAAAATAAAGACATAATTTCATCTATTCGAAACCAAAATCCACTAATTGATCTATAAGCCTCGTACGTTATAAGCAAGGTAAATAATAAACGCAACTCAATTCAAAAAAATGTCTAGTCCTTATTCCAGCTATATTTTTATATTTGTATTATTTTGAAGGCATTCAATAATATGGAAAATAAATAAAGAGTTTTCATTTATTCAGCCATCATAAAGTAAAAAAATAAATAAAAAAAGGTTAAAAGAGTTAAAAGTAGGTTTAAAAGTACAGAAAGTGATGATAATATCGTCACATTCTGCATAGTGCAAACTAATGGGCAAACTAATAAACCTATCACAAAATTGAAAAAAAAACACGAATGACCAAACATTACATGAGGGTAAAGGAATCAATCGTTGGATTACGTACGGTTATAAGATATGACATTTTTAACATTTTCAGAGGTTTAAATATGTATATCAAATATTAATAGTAGTTACTTAATGAAAACCAAATCCAAGACTTGATGTGTGTCAGCTAAATGCTTTTTAACACTGAACTACGAAGGCAGGTACATACAAACAAATTAATATATTACTTAAGCATTTTTTATTCAAAAATATTTTTGAACCCTCATCTGCACTCGATGATGCATAGGGCACTGTTAAAAACGCAGTGTTATCTTGATTGTCAACTTATGATGGAAGGGTGACCAGCACTCCGCTTCAGGTACCAGTCAAGGGTAGTATTAAATCCATATTCGTATACCTCTCATATACCTCTGGGAATCGAACCCAGGACCTCCAGCAGGGTAGCCGGCCATGTTAACGGAGGCGGACAAGTTTATATTTGAAAAAGATACTTCCGTAAAAAAATAAAATACGAAACCAAATGTTGACAAACCCTGATACTCAGTTGGGATCGAATGCGATAAAAAAAACAGTAATAGATTTTTTATGCTTGACTAGGTAAATCTACTCGTTTAGTGGGTACTCGCAATTTGCATGTTGGTCAACTAATTTTAAAGTTTAAATAAGCTTTTTCATACTTTGTATGGCTTTCGTTAGATATTCATTGAATATCTAAAAAAAAGAGGGACAGTGAGTGAATAAAACACCCCAAACAGAAGATTATCTGTATGAAAAGAAAGCGCCATACAAACCGCTTACACACTAACCTTACATTTTTTACTTTGTAAATGACATGGTTTTTTTAAGTTTTTTTTTTGGTTAAGTCAAGTCTTGGAAAGCGAAATGTGGACTGGTTACTTCGCACAATTAACAAAGTGGACTATTCCACTCTGTAAATTGTATTAATACAGTCTGTAATTTAGTCTATACTATTTATTTTTATTTTTCTATGGTGTTTGAAAATTTATTCACGTTATTTAAACTAACTAGTAGTTAGTTTAATTGACATGAATCTAAATTTTAAAA
The DNA here is from genome assembly GCF_059751285.1 of Brachycentrus maculatus. Lineage (NCBI taxonomy): Eukaryota > Metazoa > Arthropoda > Insecta > Trichoptera > Brachycentridae > Brachycentrus > Brachycentrus maculatus. The sequence continues at coordinate 127,960 of NW_028281105.1, forward strand.
TAGAAAAACGAAAATATACAGTACTTATCGCTCATTCTTTTCAACAACGTCATATATCAAAAAACTGGATTTTTCAGGAGATCGTTTTATAGTTTAAAAATATAACAAAATGTATTAAAAATAAATATCAAGACACTTTTTGAGCTTTTTACTGTGCAACAGGTCTTTTTAGGTAAAACCTGAATATTTTTTCTCCATTTGAAAAATATTTATAATTAATAATTATAAAAATAAAACAATCCCTTTTCTTCAAAATGCAAAAACAATACTTTCTGCCCTATAGCGGGTAAATATTAAGTTAAAAATATGCCTCTTTTGCTGGGATATAGCTCATTTTATGGGCATTCCGAAAACATGACCAAGTGAATATTGACGATTTTTGATTTATGATGTTCTTGAAAGGAGTGAGCGATATAGACTATATTACTGCAATTCACAAAGTGGAATAGTCTACTTTGTAAATTGTGCGAAGCAGTCAGTCCATTTCGCTGTCCGAGACTTGACTGAACTATAGTTTTTTTTTTATATAAAAACATCTCTTTTTTATTTTGTGTCATACAAAACAGGTCTGTCTTGTTTCACCCATATCAGTCCCTCAGGTAAAACCAATACTCGTAGCTACAAATCTAGTATTTTTTTCTTGTTCTATTAATTTTTCCCTAGACATTTTGCTGTTTTTAATAAAAATATATTCTTCTTTTACCTTTGTACGTACACAAGGTGCTTAGGGAATTGCACAGCATGAGTGCAGTGTTATTTCGATCGTTAATTAAATGAAATAAAAAAAATTAGTTCTGCATTTCAGATACTACTCCAGATTAAATTTTTAATGTTTTTACTTTATAATGTTAACATACAAATACAAATATACAATAATTAACCTATTTGGTGAGTTAAAAGCCATGAATCTTATAACCATTCAAGAAAATTATTTCAAAATATACGAAACTGAAAATTAATTAAGGGCAACGAGAGAAGGATAAAGAAAGGAGTTCAAAAAGAGAGAAAGAATGAGAGGATTTTAAAGAAAGATATAATTAATAAACGTTATGTCAAAATTTCAACTCCATCGGTGAATAACGTAAGAAGATTTATGATTCTTAACAAACTGACGTTCGCATTTTTATTTTTATTTTTTTATTTATGTACAAATCAGCATATTTAATTAATTTACACAAATTATATTATTGACCGAGTTTTCGTTTGTAAAAAAATTTACAGATAATTCATGAGTTATGTCTCTAAGGTTTAATTCAGAACCATTTTGGAGAGGCAATTTTCAGCAACGTGAACGTAGATCGTCCATAGAACGTAGATAGTACGTTCTTTTTCTCAAAGCGCTCTCACGTAACCTTAGAATTCCATATAAAAGAAAACCAATTTTGTTGAAAGTTGAATGTACACTATCATCAAAAACTTCAACAACCTTCCCCGGTATTTAGAAAATGTTTTCAGTATGCCTATATGAGTTTTTTTTTCATCAAAACATTTCCGTAGTTCAATGAATAATGAATAATTCCTTTTTGAAATTGGAGTTGTTTCTTCATGAATTATTCACGATGTTCAAAATATTCACATAATATAATAACTCCAATTCTCAGACGGACATCGGAACTATCTTTTTATCACATCTGCATATTGTTTTTGGGTGATGCGTGAACAATTTATGTAAAAACATTCAATTTTACAAAAAATGTTGCATGCACAGTCTTCTTTCTTTCTCTCTCTCCTTTTTGCATCACTATGATTCTTGGTCCAATAACTACAAGTCCTTTTATTTAAAGATTTGGCGTATAATTTGTAGAACTCCATTTTAATTTATGCATTAAACGTTTAATCAAACACTGATTTTTTGAGTCCACTCAGTTGTATTTTATTGTTAAAAACACATAAAAAAACATTTTTGTGACATTTTTAAACGAATGTCAAACATATGTGTTTTTAACAATAAAATACAAGTTTGTTGACTGAAAAAATCTGTATTTGATTAAACATTTAGTACATATTATTTTTTGTCATATTACATATTTCTATTTTATAAAATAGAAATATGTAATATGTAATATGCAATATGTAATATGCAATATGTAATATGCAATTTGTAATATGCAATATGTAATATGCAATATGTAATATGCAATATGTAATATGTAATGTGTAATATGTAATATGTAATATGTAATATGTAATATGCAATATGTAATATGCAATATGCAATATGCAATATGTAATATGCAATATGTAATATGCAATTTGTAATATGCAATATGTAATATGCAATATGTAATATGTAATGTGTAATATGTAATGTGTAATATGTAATATGTATAGTGCAAATGTAATATGTAAAAGTAGTTAGTAATAGAAGTAGAGGAAGACCGAGGAAAATATGCATGATCAAGTTTTTAAAATACTTGAAAGTTGACATGTCAGGAGTCGGAATAATCGGCGGGTATGTATAAGGTGATGTATGAATATGCAGAGGCGTGGATTATTTTGCAAATACAAATTGGTGTGGCGTTCTATTCTCTTTGCCTACTCTTGCCGGCAAACGGTATGATAGTTTGTTGGTAACATAGTTATAACTCAAAAAATAACGTGTATGAAGATTTTTTTTTTTTTTTTAGGTTAATTGCAAAACTTTAAAAATAACATGAATAAAAAAATTATTACAAAGTTATTATTTAGTATAAATTACATAACTCGAAAATCATTAAATGAAATTAAAAAATCAAGTTGTGTAAACAACTTTAAAAAAAACAACCTAACATTACTTTTTTTAAAGTTATTAACTTAACTTAAAATATAACATTTGTAGTGATTTTATAATAAGGTAAAAAAAAATCTTAGCATAATTATTGTTCTTCTCAGCTTGTACATCTTATAACTGTTTATGTTTTTTTTTTTACTTAATTTCTAAATTAAGTCAGCCTATTGATCTCCTTAACTTTTGCTATATTTTATCTTACTGTTTACTTTTAAGTATTTTAACATTTGTGAAATTTTGTAATTGAAATGTTACAATTACCTGTTTTATTTTTAATTCATTATCTTAAATTTATTTATGTTAATATTCTGTTAAGTTTCTAAATAAATTAAATTTAAAAAAATTAAAAAAATAATAATAACACATTGAGTTGCATTAGAGCCTTCGGCTTAAACATAATAGAAAGTGATTTTACTTGAAGTTTTATTTTTGTTTTCATTCAGTTTTATGAGTATCGGGCAAGAATGACATACTTTCCTGAAACATCATTATATTCTGAAATTGACACAAACGTGTACCATAAACGCGGTTTAAATGGAATCAAATCACACGCTGGCAAAATAATGATACATATTTCGGCTTTTATGAGACTTTCTCAGTCGTTGTATACCAAAGCTCACACATAAACCTTCCGACTTCCATTGAACACGGCGAGTCTAGTGAATATAGCATAACTTTGCGTTATAGCTTTTTTATATATGGCTATAAAAACGAAACCAGGCCTCGCAAATTACCAGAGCTCAATTTTTGCCGGAAAATCGGAGGATTATTTAAGAGTAAACGGTAGAGAACCCGCAGACTTTGCTGATGAAAAGTGATTTATAGACAAATATTGTTTATTTTAATAATTTCACTAAAACTGCTATTCAAGCTAATTTTTTTTCACTGGCATTATATTCATTTTGCAATATTTTCACATAACTATAGTAAGTGGAGTTCCTTGAGGTTTTAATCGGGGTAAGTAGTATACAATGGATAAAAATAAAAATTTCAAGTTAAATCACATATCGCTTACTCCTTTCAACATCGTCATTTATCAAAAATCGTCAATTTTCAGTTGTTCATATTTTCGGAATGCCCAGAAAATGTACTCTATATCCCAGCAAAAGTGGCATATTTTTTAACTCAATATTTACCCGCTACAGGGCAGAAAGTATTGTTTTTGCATTCTGAAGAAAAGGTATTGTTTTTTTTTAATATACCAAAGTTTTTCAAATGCAGAAAAAACATTCAGGTTTTACCTAAAAAGATTTGTTGCACAGCAAAAAGTTCAATAAGTGTCTTGAAATTTATTTTAAACACATTTTAGTATATTTTTAAACTTTAAAAACGATCTCCTGAAAAATCAAGTTTTTTATTTATTTATGACGTTGTTGAAAGGAGTGAGCGATGTATAAAAATCTATAAAACTGCTTAAGATGCATAATCTTAAAAATATTTTGCTAACACGTTTATTTTCATGATAATAAATTATCCAAATAAGAAAAAATGTATAACCAATTTTCCAATTGAACTAAAAACATTTATAATTAAAAGATTTTGGTAATATCTCTCAATTTAATGATTTGGCTTATTTATATCTCAAGTTTTGGATTATATCTCTCAATTTTCATATTTTGTTTGGTAAATGCCACTTTTTCTTAAAACCGTGTGAATTTGTGATACCGATGCATTCAGCATCATAATTTTGATTGGCATGGTGTTTGATAATGATGCTGGATGCTTCAAAACACGTGTCACAAGAGGTTTTAAGAAAAAGTAATAATTACTCAAATAAATAATCATCATTTCGATTTATAAAAACTTTGTTTTTCCAGTTTGCTGCGTAGTAAAGGTTTAATAGTTAAAATCAAGATAGATTCTTCAATACCAATGGAGACTAGTATTTTTTTTTCATATTATTTACTTTTTGCTAAAATATTTTTGTTGGGGCTTTAAATTCTATCGGTTTACTTCATTGAAGTGTAAATGGGAACCTCGTGGACCAAAACAGAGATCATAAAATGAGGAATAAAGCAATTTATTATACGTTATTCTGTACGTATTAAAGTTAATACGGAACGCCAAATGTACGCCATTAAAATGTTTATCCAATTTATAGCCTTCAACATATTCGTCCAAAAGTTAATTCATTGCTCTTTTATTGTTGAATTTAGGTCGCAGTATTCTTGAGTACCTGAATATGAAAATATTTCAACGTAAAAACATACCCTGTATCTAAAAAATAGTTTAAATATATTTCATGCATTTTTATTTGAATATTTTTTTTAAACGATTCTCTCCACACACGGACCAAAAGAAGGCAACAAAGTTAGATTGTAAATTGTATTTATTAAAATGAAAAATCTACTTAACCTTGAATTTTACATTATCTGTAAATTGTAAAAAAACATTTTTTTTAGATTAAACGTTTTTTTCCTTCTTCAGCATTTTCTCATATAAACTCGTTTGTTTAATTTGTAGCCTTGTATATAATTTTATTTAATTATTTTATAAGTACGAACACCTTATTTTCTACTGTTTTACTGCTTTGCTTTATTATTTACTATTGCATATGTACCTAATTCTCTATAATTTTACTTTAAATTGCTTTACATACTATGTGTTTTGCTCGTTGTTATGGACCATATACGTTTATTTACAATAAAATATATTTTTTGAAATTTCATGCAGTTAATATTTTCAATTTAAAGACAAATAATACATTCCAAAATGTGAATAATTGTCAATCATGAGATGAATGATAAATGTTGAACAATAGAAAAAGTGGTTATTTAAATACGGCAATTACAATGAATGACCAGGCTGTATTCTCACCTCCAATAGACTTTCTTGAGAAATCAAATAAAAAATCTGTGTGTATAAAATAATTTGAATCTCTCTTAATTAATATATCAAGCGTAATAAATGGACTTGATAATTTATTGGTTTTATTTGCGAAGAGGAATTTGGATTATGCCAATAATAAAACCATTAACCCTATTCGTAATTCAAGTTTAGTTTACTTCCTGGAGCCTTCAATAACTCCCCATTCCTCTATACTTCATACAACCCCCCCATGACCCATCTTCAAGATGAAATGCCTTTCTTTAGGGCAATAAAGTGCAAAGTACTTTAATACTTTTACACACCACGACCCTTATAATAAATTCAATAAGTATTATAATTCCTAACATTGCTGTGGTCTTTAGTAATATTATATTGTAATAAGTTGAAAATGAGCGTACCGAGATATCTTACTATTTTTCCAATAAATGAAATGTTGTTAGTTGATTTAAATAGTATTAATTTTTGACATCTCATCAAATATGAAGAAGAATATGAATACGGTGTTTGAAAATGATGCGGAATGCATCGAAACACGTGTCACGGTAGATTTCAAGAAATAGTGGTATTTACCAAGTAAAACATTAATTAAAAATGGATAGATTTTACCACAAAGTGACTGCCGAATCAATTAATGAAAGAATATGGAAGTCTGGGCATTTACGGGGCTGACGACCATGATAGGCTGGTTTAAGTGATCACTTTACACACGTGTAACATTCACCAATTCTACCCATTATTGACAAGTACACTACTCAAATTCTTGGAAGGTCTATTTTTATGAACCAATTTAGAAACATTATTCTTAAATCACTAGACTTCCATATTCCTCTTCATCTTTGATGAGATGTCAAAAAATAATATGAAAATAACCCCTGTAATTGGAGATAATCCAGATTTTGTGAACAAGTATGTGGACACACTCGAAATGTTGATTTAAATAGTACTCAAATTCGATTTCAGTTCCATGATTAATTAAAAAAATCAGCGTTTTTACGATACAATGCCCTATGCACCATTGGGTGCGAATAAGGCCTTGTCGAAGAAGAAAATTGTAATTAAAAATTAATTGAATTTAACTCGGTATGTTTCCAGTTTTGTGTAATGTGTGCTCTTCTGCACAAATTTATAATGTCTTATAATACAATAGGCCACTCAATTGCAGCATGCTCTTAAGGGTAGGTAGTATTCATTCCACTCACTTGGCCACGTTAATCTGTTTTCTACAGGGCTCCATTACTCTTCGCATTAATTATTAAATAAATTTCATCCCTTGCAACCTAAAGCCCTTTGTACGCCTACCCAAATTAGCGCATCTTGTTTAGATATCCATTTTACAAAACTCGGTAACGTTAATCTCGTGAAAAGCCTACAGTAATGAAAATTTTAATTAGGCAAGTCAGGCTGCTTATACACCCTGACTGTAGAACGGTACTTTTCTAAGTTGAGTCATACTAAATTAAATACATTTTACCCCAAAATATATTAATTATTTCAACGTTTTATCCTTAAATACACTTGACATCTTTTCGTCTCTATATCTTCCACGCTATTATTTTGTCCGGATCGAGACCGTCTTGTGATCTCATTCTGTCGGCTTTTTAGCTAAAATTTTGCTAAAATTGTTCTCTTCATATTACTCTTTTTTATTCAATTTTAGGTTCTATTTATTTCAAAACTTACTCCTATCGATTATAGGTTTTGCTTTTTTTGCTTCCTTATTTTAATCTTTTGTTTTTACTACTTTGTAACCAAGGATTTCATTGAATAAAATAAACAATAATAGTCATTGAATAATAATATCAATATTTAAAGACATTCTTGTTCAGATACAAAAAAAATTGCCATCAATCTTTCAAATATTGAAAACACGACTGTAAATGTTTCATTACTAAAACAATTATTAATTGTTACTTTATTGAAAATAATTTATATCTTTTGTAGGTAAATTTCCGTGGTAGTAAAAATAAGTTGAAAAAGACCCAACTAGACCAAAAATAGGACTAACTGCATATCTTATGATAAACAAGACTATTTTCTGACATCTCATCAAAGATGAAGAAGAATATGGAAGTCTGGGTATTTACGGGGCTGAAGACCGTAATAGGCTGGTTTAAGTGATCACTTTTCACACGAGTAACATTCACCAATTCTACCCATTATTGACAACCACACTAATCAAGTTTCTGGAAGTTCTATATATATGAACCAATTTTGAAACATTGTTCTTGAATCACTAGAACTTCACTAGAGACATCCTATGGTGAAATGAAAAGAAGCTTTTTATTATATTTTTTTATGACGGTCGTCAGCCCCGTCCATGTCCATGTCCAGACATCCATATTCTTTTTCATCTTTGATGTCAAAAAATTATATGAAAAATCCTCCTATAATAATATAGATTGTTGTTAATATAGACTTGTTCACAAATCTGGAGATAATCCAGATTTGTGAACAAGTATTTGGACACACTCAAAAATATTTAAAAATAGACTACTCGAATATAGTTTTATCTAATATAAGGCATTAAATTCAGTTGAAAATCTCCAGTACAAACAAGAAAAACCTACCTGTTTGGCCTACCGTACTTAAACCCAGGTCCATTTAATTGCCTGAAAGGGTATTCAATTATGTTGGGCACCATGTAGAAGGGTTCTTTGTATTTGACTCATGACTCTACAACTTTTCCCATCACTGATTACCCTTCGCTCAAATGCCTCCACTCGTTTGCTCGATTGAGCGTTAGAAGTGCGCTCGACGCCAGATACGAGAATCCTCTTTAAAGTTTTACTCGTACTGATAAATGAAATATTATTTTATCTTATAAAATATAAAATTTATAAAATAAATCACACCAATGTTGAAAAAATAGTGATATGCACTTTCTTTATATAACATTTTAATGGATTCGGTATTCGAATACCTTACAAAAATTCATTTTCATAATACTGTTAAAATACAAAATAAATTAAAAATTAGTATACGAAAAACAAAAAAAAAACAGAATTTATTATTTTATGTAAAATATGTGAAATATTAAATAAAATTGTTAATATGAATAGAAATGTAATTTAACGTTTATTCAAAATGTTAAATCTCCTAAAATTACTCACCGTTCCTTTAAAAACTTCATACAATGTTGCCTTCAAATAAAGGCTTGTTTTCATCTTTTATTTAAAATTTTATCTTAATATTTTATAGATAATAATATAATATAATCTTAAATATTTTATACACCTGTATAAAATATTTTGACTTGTGACGGGGAGATTTTCAAATAGCTGTTTTCATCGCAATTGCAAAACTATCTGCTTGCCGTTACAACAACTCACGCAAAACCAAACGTAACACTTGGCGGTTAGCGTGCTTCTTGACAGCTCCTGTCACTTGGTATTTTTTATGTTTTCGATTCAAAGGAGCTCCATACATTTTTAATATTACAATTGTTATTTCACAACCATAATGAAACTTAAGCGTATTAGAAATGTGTGTTTCCTATTAATTTCTTTTCTGTTTACCCAGACTGCTCCACAGCAACCAGCAGCAAGCCGGGTACGGCTAGTATACCATAAAATGGTTACTGCTGCTACGATCCCGTCATTTTTCAACGACAGAAGACATTGAAAATAGAATATCATACAATACCGTTCTGACAGGTTATCAGAGAGAGGAGTAAATATTTTTCTAACTCTTTGTTTTTCTTGTCTTAAGTGCTTAGAATTTGTTATACTTTTTAATTTTTTATCTTTAAAATATTGGAAATACTGACTTTATGTTATTGAAGTTTAAGAAAACACTGTGTCGTTATGAGGGTTAATATAGGTAAATATAAATATTTTAATGTATATATATATATATTCATATGTATATATATATATATATATATATATATATATATATATATATATATATATATATATATATATATATATATATATATATATATATATATATATATATATATATATGTTTGTGTAAAAAAAAATTACAAAAAATATTTATTAAATCAAAAGTAGAAATTTGTAAAAAACACATTTATGAACTACAGTAATACAAGGAAGGAGAAGAATGATTTTGTTTTTTACCTTTTTATTATGTCACCAAAATATGCCATAGATCTGTTCTTGTCGTTAAAAACGCGGAAATAGTTTAACATCGCTAAAGTTACATTTTTTTGTGGTAAACCACATGTTCAGAAATCGATCATTTCTTTTAATCTCAAGTAACATATAACAAATAAGTTAATAATGATGAAAAATCGTTTCGTAATAAAAGACTTTTAATAATGGTGTTGCTTCGTAAAACAAAAAACGACACTGAAGTTTATCAAGTCTTTCTCAAAACCAACATAACATTACACTTTGAAAATTCGAAAAATAAATAACTGTAATACATTTCTGCTCTATAATAACGCAGATAAGTATGTTACTATGACTTTTAACCTTCTACGGTCGTAAATTCTACAGTGGTAGTTAACGTGAAGAATTCGAAAGTTGCCAAAATAAATTTCGGTAAATGATTCGTTTTCATATAATAAAAAAGATCATAGGGGCTATTTTTCTCCGAACGAACCCCTAAGAACTCGTAAAATGAGTATCATTCACCACTTACCCAGATGAGGCCTAAAAGTTTTCTATCATGGTTATTTAAAGCAAAGTAAGCTTTATGAATATTCCGCAAAAGTCTCCATTTAAGGATAAATTATTTCCTCGTAAAACAGGATAATTTCAGCCTGAGATATGAATTGGCGATTTCATCAGGTAGATACTTAGAAGCTGTAAACAGGGCTGATTCTAAATATTTACCAATTGGTTTGCCTTTAACCGTTTAACTGCTGAGATTTTTCATTTGAAGTATGCTAAAATTGATGGAAATTTGTATGCAATAATAGTTCTTTTCAGATTAAGTGGATTGACGGGGGACAAAAAGGTTTTTTTTTTTAAAAAAGCTTTTTTATTTTTCGTAAGTATAAACAGTCAATATATTGTTAATCAGTAGTAAAAAATGTGTATCTATATATATATATATATATATATATATATATATATATATATATATATATATATATATATATATATATATATATATATATATATATATATATATATATATATATATATATATTTATATACATATTACAAGACTAAACCAATATTTATTTTAAGGAATAACCCAAAAATGTCCTATTAGTCATCTGTGTTGAGATAATCATTAAAAAATCGTAACAAAATCTAATAACAACGCCAGTGTAATTGAGCATTGAAATCAAGTATTAAAAGTGTTATTTATAAATTTGTAATGATTTTCAAGTAACATTTTCATATTTTTTTAGTTCTTTCATATTAAATAACATTCGTTTAAATTTATAAAACACTTTTTTAGTTTGCATAACCACTAAATAATTTTTTTAAAGTAAAATAAAGCTCTCCGGTGTTTAAATTTTATCATCTGATGTAAATATAATATAATGAGAATTATATAAGCGTTAAAATTTATGTATTTCCAAAGTTATTCATCTTTATTCGCTTGGTTTCTAGGATATAAACCATGAACATGAATACTAGCTTAAAATAATTGTGAATACGACTAATATTACGAAAAGTTCTTTTATTGGAGTCGGGTGAGAATAATATTTAAGTGGCCCTAGAAAACCTTTTGGAAAAATAATAACCGTCTACACCTGGTCCGGTATCAGAGGGCGATTCTTGTATTTCAGCCAGGAAATATTTTTTGGGGATAAGTACTTCATTATTATTTATAAACGCACTTTGTACCCACCCTAATGGGCTCTGGAATGAATCTTCGAATCTCCAAAAAATCTCTTTTTTAACGTACTCACTTGAGAATATATCCGTTTTCTTTTTCTTTTTTTTAATATATAAAAAGATAAATATTTCTGTTTTTATAATTTCCAAAAACACTTCAATTTATATGAGTTTAAGCGATTTATTATTAAAAAAAATAGGTACCAAATTGTGATAGAGTGGGTTGAAACCGAGAAACTCTGACTCAAGAGTTTGCGATACCAACGGTGGGACCACAATCCGACACGAAAATTCAAAATGCCAGTTTCTCGTATGAAATTAAAAAAAAAAAAAAAAAATTATATTTATTATTTATTTATCAATTTAACCATATGTTTATGTTTAAATAAAGAGTGTACCCATAGGTTTAAAAAAACAATGCGTATTAAATATGTGATGGTTACAATAAAAGCATAAAGTCATACAAAAAAGGCAAAATCTTTTGATATAAAAGCTACAAAAAAACTAAAAATTACATTTTTTAACACATTGTTTTTTATCGTTGGAAGTAATCACTAATAGTCTAGGTCCTAAAATTTGAACTTTAACCTATCCTTTATCTTAAATTTAAGATTCAAGCTTTTAGTCGCATTTAAAATGCTTTACTCGTCCCACCCCCTCCAATAATATTACAATACCAAAGTGCAATACCAAACAATTCCAACAGAACTTTAAATATTTGGGAACTAAGAACTTCAACCACCTTTCTACAGACATAAAAAAATGGTGACTTTAAAATGCTAAAAAATAAGTTGAATGAATCTTATATATGTTAATCTAAGAAACTAAAAATACCCGAATATTTTTTTTCAATCACAATAAATTGTTTAAACAACAAACATAACTAACAAGTGTAAATTCCTCTCCAACTACAAGGGCTCAGTCTCTTTGATGGAGAGAACTGCGATTTTAATTTTAAGATTGTAAGTAGAAATGCTTAGAAAATGAATGGAAATTATAAAAAAACTTTTGCAACCATCACATAGAATAGACCGATATTATGGGAATAATTCATGACGCCTGTGTAAGACTAATAAATTTACTCACAAATCCATATTTCAATTCCAGTATTTTTAAATTTTCTAGAAGAATAGACGTATGATTGAAATACGTAATTTTCTAAATGTATTGTGATGGTGAAAACGTCCCTTTAACACTTTTCTATTTTATGGGATATGAGCATCTCGAATGTCTTCACTATTGCTTGAAGCTTGATTTATGATTCCGTATATTTTATTGTCATCCATTCCTATCGAGATCATTTATATTTCGAGCGCTAGCCATAAATTATGCCAAATGTGATATCAAAGCATTATAGTTGGATAAAAAAAATGGTAATGTGATATTGAAGTGTAAAAAAAGGCAAACTATTAATTTTCATCGATATTTGATTTTTTTATGAAACAACACATTTTTCAGATATTTCTCTACCACATTATAAAGTAAATTAATGCCCTTCATGATCTGAAAAAAAGTGTTACACAATATAAAAAGAGTTCAGCTAAAACAGCAAATAATAAATGATAAGCTTTGTAAATGATATAAATGATTTCCGTATTTTTTTATTATTTTTCCCCAATATAAAATGGGGCACTGCATCGTTTATAAGCAGTGTTATCTTGATCGTTTAAGACACGACAGAAAGATGATCTGCTCAGCGTTTCAGGTATAACAGTCCAGGATAATATTAAATAAATAAGAGTAAGAAATCGCTTATATTTATTAAGACCCCTAAGCATTGATCCCAGGACCTCTAGCACGGATCCCAGGACCTCTAGGACCTCTAATAACACCAGATGACCACTATGAGGACTTTTTCTTTGCTGAGATATCATTTCTATGTCTAAATATATATCACTCAATAAATTTACTCAGTAGCTTATATGTATAAATATTAAAATACTGTAATTCTGGCATCTTACGCTTCGATCGTTGCAATTGTTATGAGTAAAGTGATTTTACCAGGTCGCTTTCAGTGTACTTTATTTGGAGAACGTGTCTTTACTGTTGACAACTGTAGTTGGAGATTATTTTTTCCCAAAGAACCTTTTCCATAAATTTCTCCATTCTTCGGAATAGGAAATCACAGATTTATATTTTATTGTTAAAATAAAAACGCTTTTAATACAGATAAGCGGTGTTTTATACAGATAACATTAATCAAAGAAATTATTTATATGCCATATAAACCTTAGAGGTTTGCAAAGTACACCAAAGACTTGATATTGAGATATATGATGATATTACTATTTCTACAAAAAAATACTTATAATCAAATAAAAAATGCAATGTTGAATTTTGTGGAAAATTTTATTTTATTTTATAATAATGTACCATCATGTTAAGTCATTAAAAAATATATATATTAATTCATTATGTTTGCATCACGATACATGTGTTTTTAATACAAACATACATTTATATCAATTATTACAAGAAAATTATTTTATTATATTAACATACATTTTAATCACATCTTGAACATCAAAGTAAAAATGGCAACTCCCATAGCCAGGAAAGTCGGTAAAGTGCGGCTAACTCCATTAGTGAGTACTACAGCTTCGTAAGGAACCAAATTAAAATCTGAGGCACCGTAAATTTCACTGTAATAAAAATATAAAAAAAAAAAACTATTCAAAAAGAAGTCTTAATAGTTATTTATGATATAAATATGAGAATATTATCAAATTTACAACATTCAAAACTAGATATCGCTCACTCATTTCAACAACGTCAAACATATTTCAATAATCGTCAATTTTCAGTTGTGCATGTTTTCAGAATGCCCAGAAAATGTACTATATCCCAGCAAAAGCGGCATATTTTTAACTTAATATTTACCCGCTACAGGGCAGAAAGTGTTGTTTTTACATTTTGAAGAAAAGGTAATGTCTAATTTTTTATTTTAAATAAACTAAATATTTTTCAAATAGACAAAAAATATTCAGGTTTTACCTAAAAAGGTCTGTTGCACAGTAAAAAGTTCAAAAAGTGGCTTGATATTTTTTTAAACCATTTCATTATATTTTTAGACATTAAAAACGATCTCCTGAAAATTCAAGTTTTTTGATATATGACGTTGAAAGGAGTGAGCGATATGTCATTTTATACCAAGATGTAAAATATCATTTTTTAATGGCGCGTCAAACAATTGATAACTACTATTCACACATCTCAGAACACCTAAGAGAGCTTTATTGGTTGAGTTGTCCAGAGAGCTTGACTTTGTTCAAGCTTGATTGTTTGGTGCAATTGCTCAGTGTCTAGGGCAAGTTACGAAATAACTTTAGCGTATATTTCAGAGTACTGTTATTCTGAGACATCAACAATTGAAGGCAAGCGATCCTTCGATTAGCAGGCACGTTAAGGCCCAGCATTCGCTATGTCGCAACTTTAATTTCCCTAAATCCAGGTTACATTTTACGTAAATTTAGTAGTTTTATTATTAAAACACCTTTTTGCATTGAAAAAATAAGTTTTTCTTCGAAATAATTAAATTTTTTTGAAAAAAAAAAGTTTTTGAAACGTAAGAAGTTAAAAAAATATGCATAAAAATATTTTTTCCGTATATATTCCAAAAAACATACAAAAAATCCAATATACATTTATCAAAAAAAATCTGAGATAGCAGACATGAGCCCAAACAATATCCCAATAAAAGGCTTTTTATTTATAAATACACAATTCCTGTGAAAATAAAAATTTGTATTCGTAATTGTGTTGACGAGAACATCTGTATTTCTAAAGACTAGTTGTATTTACATTAATAAACTTAAATGTGGTCTTCCTCAGGTGTTTTATTATTATATTTAAAACAACATGTTATCCCACAAGATTTATTAAGCAAATCATTAAATAATGTTATTTGAAAATGTTTTGACAACTCTTTCTATACAAGAGTAAGTTTTCATTTTTTCAGAAGAAAATAAAAATAATAAATCAGCAAATAACCTGATGATTGGAAATTGATTTATAAAACATGATTTCGTGCGTCAAACATATTTTATTGTAAGAAATGCTTCATTAATTAATTTTGCAAATGCATCGCTGATTTTATAAACCAAACAAAATCTTATTTTAGCAACAAACAATGCAGTTTTTTTAATGCATTTTCATCCCTCAGTATGTTATAAACATAGTTATTTTCTAATTTAAAGATAGTTTAGTACATGGTGACTTTTATCCAAAAAACAATAATATGTTAAATATATTGTATTTTTCACAAATTAAGAACAGAGTGACGGGTTGAATAAATTAATTTCTTTATATAATAAATTAAAGGGGATGAATATTAGAATACAAATATTTTTATAATTCCATCTCTTGTTTTGACCCCTTAAATAAAAAATTAAGTACACATTTTCTGAAAAATATTTTACTTACTCAGGTCTTTTCGACGATGCAACGTTTGAAGCAAGCACTTTCACATTTGTCACGTCATTTATATCTTGGTTCAGATCAAATGCAGAATATATCTTATTACCTGTGTTCACGACTACGATTCCAATATCATCTTGTGTTTTCCTAAAAGAAATATAAAACTAATTCATTTTTACTCATGTACGAGTATAGATGATATAAAGCATACACATTACATTTCATAAACTTATCTTGAAACCTATATAAATAAATTTCTTGAAGATATACATATTTTTGTAAACTGATGATTTCTAACTCATTCGATTTCATGTTTTTACTTTTATCATAAAATGTGTTTAACTTATTTTTTACTTTTATCTTAATACTTACTTTCTTAACGATTTTTTTTTATTTGTTTTACAAATCCAAAAGTAGCATGGTGTATTTTGCAGACCCATGCACGCATTTGTATTTTTTAAATATATATAAATGAATGCATTAACCATGAAATTATGACATAAATACAAATAAATTAGAGGGTAAAAATTTGTTATGTTAACTAAAATTGTAGTACGAATAGTTAATTAATGAGTTAATATGTGTTTAATAACTCACATCTCTCAAATGCGACAAGTTTTTTTTACAAAATGTAAAAAAAAATACTCGAATTGGTTTGCGTGAAATATAAAAATACCTGGTGAACATAAGAATATCATCATTCAGGGCTGTCACATTCAAATCTCCGTGCTTAAACACTTCAGTTTTCCTCAGGGCTGACATGGATTGATAGAACTGAAAAATTATATTTCTGTGCTAATATATGCAGGTTTATTAATCAATGGAACTAGACACACTTTAAAAAAATATATTTGAAAAAAAGAGGTCATAAAGTTATAATGTAGGTACAAGTCATGGAGTTATAAGTAAAATAAAAAAATCATAACGATATTTATAGACGTCTCCTAGTATATAAAATAATTCGAGAAAAATCGTACATACATTTCGTTAAGGTCCCTGCCATTAAATAAATGATAATTGAAGTGGATTTTTTTAAACTGCTTGTCTTAACCATATATGATGCAGAAAACTAGCGTGAAAAATGTGTCAATTGAAGCACATATATAACTTTTGAAATTTGAGTATTGTGATTGTCAATCATGGGTTGGTGAATGTTAAAGTTAGAAAGCGAAGGTAATTATTAATTTTGCATCTACACATGTTGAGATATTAAATAAAAATATTTTTTTAATTCCTACCTTATACGCACTTCGAGCATCTCTTGTTTGCTGTAATAAATTCAATTCTAGATAATTATCAGCCACAGGCAACCAAGTTTTATCGCTCGCGGAAAAACCTAAAAGGTAAATAAAGCTTTTGAATCATCCTGTATAAGTTTAAATTATGATAATATTTCTCTACCTTTTTTGTGGACTGTGTTGAAAATAAAACAATTCATTCAAATCAGTTTGCACGCAGATTGAAAACATGGGCATTATTGGTGTCTCAACTTAAAATGAAAGATCTTTCGTTTTTTTTTATGAATGAAGAAGTCTCCGAATCCCACGGCTTACGACCTGACATTCGGCTGGTTTAAGTGATCACTTTATACACTAGAGAATCTCTTCTTCTAGATATGCGACTAATTACTAGTAATTTATTACTAGTTATTACTATTAGTCTAAAGGTAAATTACTAGTAGTCTAAAGGGCTCCAAGACAATATTGCATATATACACAAGTTACAAAAATTAACTGAATATGGATGTTCAGTGGCAAATAGTGAACGGTACACAAGTTTATAAAGTGATCATTAAAGTCAGCCGAATTCTAGATTGTAAACCCTAGACATCATCTTCGTCTTCTCAAAATACGAAGATGTTTAATCTTAAGTTGAAATAGTTATTAAACCCATATTTTTAACCCAGAATTAATAATGATCATAATGAGAAGGATAAAAGTAGACTGAATGCAGTCGAAATGCGATCTCTCAGAAGAATGTGTGACAAAACGATGTATGATAGATGTTCGAATAGTGAAATAAGGAAGGAATGCAAAGCTGAGATAAGCATTATCGATAAAATTAAGAATGGTGTGTTGAGATGGTTTGAACATGTAGAACGAATGAGTGAGGAAAGAACAGTAAAACAATTTTTTTAAGTAATTGGAAAAAGGAGCAGAGGAAGACCGAGAGAAACATGGTACGATCAGGTATACCAAATACTTGAAAGTGGTCAGGTTAGGAGTCGTAATAATCGGCGGGGATGTATGAGGAGATGCATGAACGTGGAAGCGGCGTGATGGTTAGTTAGTAAGTTAGTTAGTTAGTACATAATGATTAATAAAAAATGTATGTGATTGAGGTTGATATACCTGCATTTTTTGTGCTGTCCCACTGGAAAGGAGTCCTGGCTGGATCTCTGGATGTCGTGTTGAATAACTCGATTCCTGCGTTACATCCTGAGGGATCCACTGTATCATTCCAGCTCAGATAAAAGTTTGTCATGGCGATTTCCTCTCCCTGTAAGTTATCGTTTAATGGCTGATGAAGCTGACACTTTTTTTTTAATACAGTCATATCTAACTAACTAATGTATCATTATGTCGCCGAATAGAACGCCATACCACTGTATTTTTGCAAACATTCTTTACTCATCAATATTCAAGAAAAACATTTATTTTTACTACTTGAGTTTTATTATAACGACTTGTTTCGGAAGCTATGCTTCCATCATCAGGTCTAAATACAAACTAAGGCATAAATAATCAGGTATGTCAAATACTTGAAAGCGGCCGGGTCAGGAGTCGTTATAATCGTTGGGTATGTATGAGGACATGCATGAATGTAGAAGAGGCGAAGAATGTTTACAAAGACAGAGTGGTGTGGCGTTCGATTCTCTCTGCCTACCCCTGCGGTGAAGCGGCGTGATGGTTAGTTAGTTAGTTAGTTAAACAATCATTTATTAATGTTTTACTTAGTAAATACCACTATACCTTAAAATCTACTGTGACACGTGTTTCGATGCATTCTGCATCATTTTCAAACACCGTATGATGTTTGATGTGAAATGCATCGAAACACGTGTCACAGTAGATTTTAAGAAATAGTGGTATTTACTGAGTAAAACATTAATTAAAAATGGAAAGATTTTACCACAAACTGACTTCCGAATCAATTAATTAAATAAATAATCATCTTTTTTAAATGTGCCTTTAGCACAGGAAAATTTGGTCAGGCCACATTATGGTATGTATTTTTTTTATTACACGTATGATGAAATAAAAATAAATAAATAAACTTACATTGTATGTTACCGCAACACCCGGAAGTAACATAGAAATCATAATTATCCCATCGGATCTTTCAGGACCAAATCGTGATGCTGTTCGTGGTTGATCGTGATTTCCAACCTGAAAAAAACCGAGCGTGTGGTCACCAACAATGTTTCTGCATTTTCAGTGTTTTCAATTGCATTTTCGTGATATAGATTTATAATTTTTCCTTTTTATTTATTTTTCCAAAATGTTAGTAATGTCAATATATATATGACTACACACCGAGATGTTTGTCTTCCGGTTTCGAGACGACGTACCCGTCTCTTCGTCAGGACAATCACCACAACAGCACGCAAACAATTCTAATACGAGCACTATTCAAACACCTGATATGTGTATGGTGTAGTAGTGACGTGTAGTATTGTTTGCACGCTGTTGTAGTGATGCTCGTGACGAAAAGATGGGTACGTCTCGTAACCGGTAGACGAAAATCTCGGTAACTGGTTATATACCAACATTACAAACATTTTTGCAAAACTAAAACAAAAAAAAAAAATTACTGACTACAATGTAGGTAAATGCTTTATATAATTATAATGATATTTAATATTTTCATTAGTTTATATAAGCATTGTGATTTATTTTTTCGCTTTTAATTTTTTTTTCCATCTAACCAGACTAAGCCACAGGAACACTTATCTGGGTAGAGCTAATTGTTAATAAGTATTTCTTTTATTCATTTTGTAATAAACGGGACCCGTGACGATACTTTCGCAGTCAGCGCCTGCCCAAGAAGTTTAAATATTTATTTTATCTTCTTCTTATTTTAGTAGATCCTAAAGATCTGTTTGTCTCCGCCTGTCGCTCTTGGAATGTTGTCTCCCAGCTATCTTTCCACCTTTTTGGAGGTCTGCCTGGGAGTCTGCGTCCTTCAGGGTTTCCTTGAAGGGCGATACGTTGAACTCTATCTTCTGACATTCTGTTTACGTACTCATTCCAGTATCGCTTCGTAGTCCTCCCCACCTCACGATATCCTCCGTCTTTCACATTTATTTACTAATTTACTGTATCATTTACATAATCACAAATAAAAAGCTAAAGAAATGCACCCTTAGTTTAAAAAAAATATTTCTTAATATGCCCCTAAAATTATTATGAACAAAAAAATTGTTTTCAAATATGACACTGCATATTTTTACGCGGTCATGCAATGATGTTTCGGGATATAGATCAGAGAGTTTTCATCTCGGAGGTTCAGAGTCGAGATTTTGTTCTAGAAGTATCTGCTCTTGCCTCAATCCCATAAATGGCTATTGGTCAAACACATATTTTGCATAAATTATTTTACAATTATAAATCCACCTCGATACTTGTTAACTTCATAAATCATACATCATTTTTTAATTAGTTTAATGATTTAACATGTATCACGTGAATATTTCATCATGTTGGCTTACCACCCAGTTTGTCACTCTCCCATTAGGCAACGCATTAAACCACCCCTCTATATTGCTCTTCAGCACTCTGGCATTAGCGTCCTTATTGAGGAAAGCCAAATTGAAGTTGAAAGGAAAGTGCGCTCCTTCGTGTGTATCGTTACCATAATATTTCATAACTAATTCGACATCGCTCATGGCTTCCATCAACAAAACCCTGAAATAATAAACTTTATCAAATACACAATGACAATAGTCACCCTGAATATATTTTTTTGCAATCGCTTTTATGTCGTTGGTAATGCCTGTTAAAGGTATTTCAACATATATTTTTATCAAAAACAACAAGAAAGTTTTATATTATGTAAATATATATATATATATATATATATATATATATATATATATATATATATATATATATATATATATATATATATATATATATATATATATATATATATATATATATATATATATATATATATATATATATATATATACTTAAGGTATACAAGTTATAATTTGAGTCATATTCAAAACTATTGACAATCCTTATTTTTAAAAAATGTTTTTTTTACCACACTCTTTTAACTCCATACTTGATACTCCTTTCTTTGCCATCCTTGTTTTCATCAATTTCACTTTTCAGATTTTTATTAAAATATAATGTTTAAATATTATTTTTATTCATAATACGATTAATTGAAATTCATCTTTTTTCGTTT
Source organism: Brachycentrus maculatus (assembly GCF_059751285.1). Lineage (NCBI taxonomy): Eukaryota > Metazoa > Arthropoda > Insecta > Trichoptera > Brachycentridae > Brachycentrus > Brachycentrus maculatus. Next base: position 149,152 of record NW_028281105.1, read on the forward strand.
TACTTATGTACAATCACTATCTGCTCTATATATAAATAGCTGAATTGATTAGTATTACTGCACTGGTATGTTTTTGATTTGTTGAAAAGTATTACTTTTTAGCAATGAGTCTGGCAACGTATGCAAAATATTTGTATTTTCATACTGCCCACTAATTTGGGAAGCAAAACTGTCAAACTTATTTATTTGTATATTTTTTTATCCTCATCAACTTAATAGTAACCAATTTTGTTTTAGTTTATTTGAATAGTTTTATCAATTACTGTTATTTTCATATATAAAATTATTATATGAGTTAAAGTGCTACCTGGTTTCTGACTGTGTAGCTTGTGTGACCTCGTCAAGGGTTGCCCTCCACTGGAAAACAGTTTCATATGTTTCTTCTCTTTCCCTTGTGTAAATGTGATTCAAGTATCCGTAACTCTCTGTCAAAAAAATATTTCAAAATCTGTCATAATTTCTACAGTCGTCATGAAAATCTGTCACAATACCTACAGTCAACATAACAATCTGTTATAATACCTACAACCTATAGTCGATAGCAAAGAAAAATTATTAAATTTCTGTTGGTGGGCCATTTTTTTAAAAATATAGTGTCAAGGGATCTTGCATCCCTTATGTCACTGCGACCATATTAGTTTTATTGTGACATCTCCCTTTATCATAGCTCACTCTCAAGACCTACTTGAGTCTTGTAACTCACGACCTGTCTTGGTGGTATGAGCTTCACCTTCTCTGAGTCTTGTAGTGGTTCTCCAAGGATGTGACTTCATTTGCGAGCGTGTGCGTCACAGTAATAGAGAATGTGGATTGGTGTTTCGTTATCCTCCATATAAATCTGCAGACTAGGGAATCATGTAGTCCACTTTTCGACATGTGTTTCCTCAGTCTGCAGTATCCTGTCAAGGTTACCATACTTAAGGCAATGATTAAAGTAACTGATAAATTTGTATTTCTTGACATTTCTCGTTCTGATTTGATTTTTGAGGACATTTGTAAATTGTTGAAGAGCAAATTCATCAATCCGGGAAACATAGTTATTGAATTATTTAACAACAGTTATTATATTTATATTTTATAGACTTGTCATCTTGAAATTTAACGATATCATATGTTCATTTGGTCACCCAGACCGATTAATTCGACTTTTTATAATACTATCTTAAAATCAATATTTAAGAGAATAGTTTTTTTTTTATTTCTTTAAAGGAATCGACCCCAAAGCCTCATTTATTAAAGGCTTATCTGCAGGTATCCTAATTTAACAATAAAGAAGGTATATTTTGAAAATATTTTACACTTTCATTGTTTTTTTTGTTTGGTTTTCGTATAATTTCTTCATTTCTTTCAGGACTACTCCGAAAAGCGAATATTTTGAGGTTTACATGCAGGTTGAACAGTAAAAATAGGGTAGGTAGATATATACATCTAAAACACACGTAAATCAATTGTAAATTGTAAATTTGCGGGGGCATTAATTTAACTACGCCATGGCGCCTGTCTATAGTATATTGCAGATCTGAATGCCGTTTTCTAATATTTCGACAGAAAACTATCCCATGTCAAAGAACGTGCCCAAAAAACAGATAATGTTTGCATAATTCGTCGGTCCCTACGTAAAGTACTCTATTTGCAAATCCGTTACTTTACAGGAGAGAGCTTAGAAGATTTTTTTTAACGTTCTTTTTTTTAATTAACGGTTTTATCTGAAATTCTAAACTAGTATTAAACATTCAAAAACACGATAATATAATGTATTTAATCGTTTTAAAACTTTATGTTTTGTCAAAATTAAGTAGTTAGCATTTTAGGAGTTCAGTCCATTTGAAAATTCGATGTACATATGTAGAAAGCGTCTTTTACGCCTGAAAACTAGGCGTAATTTATTATATTTACATTTTTTTGTTTATATTTGCTGATAACGGTCAGTTGATAACATTTACCAAATATCTCAAAATTGACAAAAATGTAGTTAAAGCACTTTACGTAGGGCACGTCGAAATGTAGAGGTATAGAAAGGACATTTTCCGAATATATTTATCATAAACAAAACGTTTTGTTAATTATATTTTGTAGATAAAAGGTAATAATCGCAAAAACAAACGTTTTTTAGAAGAAAGGTTAGTTAGTTAGTTGTTTAATAAAGAAATCATTCACTTCTCAAAAACTTTCACTGTTCATAATGTACATTTTTATTTCCTGATCTATCTTCCTTCCATTGAAGTATAAATTTCTGCATTACAATAATGCATCGTTATATTCATCACGTACTGCATGCTGTCAAGGTAATGAAATCGGTAGTTATTAAATTAATTTTACTTTATAAATTTACATTCACTAATAAGAATACCTTCATCATCTGTATCTCCCGATAAGGGTTCATCAGGATATTGACCATTAACGTCTACATCGACTTCGACCAAATGAGGAATAGCGTCCACTCGGAATCCAGCCACTCCCTTTGCCAGCCAAAACTTGAGGACATTCTGTAAATTTAAATGACACCAAAACAATGAACTAAATAATAAATAATCATAAGGATATTCCGCACTGTCTGAAAAACAAAAATCGTACGAATCCTTAATACTGCAATGAACACATATGCGCTAGAGACTAGAGGCTCTAGCAAAGAGAAATGCGGAGAAATTCAATGCATAAAGCGATCCATGGAAAGATCCATGTTTGGTGTTAAGCCTAATGAATGAAATAAAAATGAAGACACCAGGAACAGAGGTAAAATAAAGGATATCATGGATCGCGTGGCAACACTCAAATGGCAATGGGCAGGACATATTGCAAGACACGACCCCCCAAGATGCACCCCAAAATTTCAAGATGGAGACCTTGGGAGAACAAAAGAGTCGTCGGAAGACCCTAAAGAGATGGTCCAATGACATGGTCGCTATTGGGGGAGAAACTGGCTGCATGCAGCAACCGACCGAAGGAAATGGAAAGATACGGAAGAGGCCTATGTCCAGCAGTGGAGGATAGAGGGCTCATGGAGAAGAAGAAGAAAAAGAATATCAATTACAAATTTATTTAAATTTTAAGCTCTTCATAAAGCTATACATATATATATATATATATGTACCTAAAACAAAATGTACTCGTATGTCGATCAATTAAAATAATGTGTGTTGAATTTCGCCCTTAATTTTTGACGATACGATGCTAGATGAGTTTTCATTTCAAGTGTAGATTTATTTATGTAGATAGTTAGTATGTCAATTCTAGTTCCCGTTCGCTCGTTTAGTGTATGCCGGGTTAAATTTGCAAATTGATTTAATTTAATAAGCATTAAGAGAAGATTAGAGTGGAAACGGTTTTAATTCACGTTATTCCTCATATCTTCTAAATAGGATATGATATTGAAATTTCTCTTTTCTTTTTACTATCACAATAAATGTTCGTCTTATCACTTCATTCTAATGAAAAAACAATATGGCTTCATTGAACTATTTTATTATTAAACTTTTAAAAAAAAACTCATGTATCTGTATTTAAAAACATTTTTCATAGTATGTTGTACATACAATTCGAACATTTCCAATGTATTTTTTCAACGGTAGCAGAATGACAATGATATCTCTATTGACGTTTGCATAACAATAGCATTTACCGTATATTCTCACGAAATCATTGAATATGCTAATATCGTAGTCATACAGGAGAACGTGACCAAGTGCATTTTTTTACAAAAACATGGTCATTGACTATTTCATATCTTACTAGCTCAATATTGCGCTGAAGAATCCGAAAGGAGAATTTTAAACTTAGAAGTATAATATATTGACTTGTTAAAAATGACTAACTGCATTGATGTTTATATTCTTGCCTAGCAAAAGTGACTTAAATGGCCCTCCTGAACATTTTGCGTTTTGTTAGTTGGTCACTTTTTCCTGTACGACTACGATATATTTAAAACGTAATGCCAGAATTAAAGGATTATAATTTGATGTCATGATTCAACAAATCAGGGTAAAAATGTTCTACAGTAGACATCTAGTCGATATAAAGATTATTTTTCGTTGAAAATGATGAATTAATAAATTTTAAAGAACAATTAGTTATGTTTGTATCAACTGGATGTCTACTGTAGAATATTTTTACTCTGATTTATTGAATTATGACATCAAGTCATAATTCAACAAATAAGATGTAATTCTTAAACGTTTAACATTCAAGAATTGTGTTTTAAACCTGAGATATTTAAACATATTAATTGATTTCGTGTCAATATTTTTGTTTGCAAGTAAAGATTTATTACCTATGTTATCATCTTCATAATTCAACCATTATTTATTTGATTTATAAAAAACGCCGATATTTTGAACAAAAAAACTTACTTCACTAATACTAATATTGTTATTCAATCTAATATATCTTATATTAAGTAGTTGTTACGTCATTCGATTACGAGGCAAAAAAAATCGAGTATACTAAACATTATCAAAAAATTTAAACATTTTGTGGTCTAAAGGACTTGGGTAAGAATCTCAAGTGCCTATTGTTTTATAAAAATGTGTGTTTCATGATAAAAGTCTGTATTAAGTAGAAATATTGGTATATTTTTTGTTTATAAGAAGTATTTTCTTAGATAGTAAAATTTATGTTCAAATAACTAACTTTGTGATTTGCCCTCCAATAACCAAATGTTTGAATTTTTTTTTAAGTAGATAGGGTTTAGTTTTAATCAGTCTTAATGATGAAGCCTTTTTCCTTGAAACCGCGATGTTGTAAAAAAATATTTATTTAAGTTATAAAATGCAAAATCACAAAGTAAGTTATTCAAATATACATTAAATTATTTTTTTAATTCACCGAATAAACTAAAAAAATTGTTCAAGATTGTAAATAATATTTTTTGCTTACATTCATTTCTCTAATCACGTTAGGATCCCTAAAGTTGAGATCAGGTTGTTCCTTGAGGAACTGGTGAAGGTACCATTGTCCCCTGACTGGGTGATAAGTCCATGCCGGACCTCGAAAAACGGAAATCTGAAATAAACTACAAATTATTTAACAGTTATAACTCTCAATATCAATTATTCGTCATAATTTCCTTAGTGCTCTCGAGTTCCATGCATTAGCGTAGTGTAGATTATCACATAATGAGAGGTGAAGAGTGTGCCATGCTACAACTGGTCTTAAAAGGGTAGTTTGAGGGTCCCAAAGGGGTTGAAATAAGGCAGTTTTCCTGGTTTCGGAACATTTGAGAGTAGACCAGGATGAGAGGTGTGGATGAACTGTTTCGTGCTGCCCAGGACAGACAAGTTTCTCCCAAGTGATCGTCAACGTCTAGGGGACCAGGCAGGATACATGAAGAAGAATAAGATGATTATTTAAAAAAAAAAATAAGCAAAGAGTTTCATATTGCATATATCATTTTTTATTGCCTTGATTACAATTTACACATTTGATGATTTACACAGATTTGACAAATTTATTTTAATTAAAACTAAAATATTTATTAAGTAAGCTTAATAAAATCATAAATATTTGCTACTAAATTAATCCTCAAATGGTTTTAACATCAATTTTTAATAAAAAATATCACATCCTTGTACGATATTATCGTAAAATGTGCTGCATTCAGGATTATTATCACTGTGTTTGATAATGATGCTGAATGCTTCGATTTCACACTTGATTTTAAGAAATGGTGTCATTTAAAAGTCAAAATTTCAATTAAAAAATACGTATATCCATTTACAAACGTTAACATATATACATATGTCCGCCTTCACAATTCAGTGGTTAGTACGCCAAGATACCACGCTGAAGGTCCCGGATTCAATTCCCAAGAGGGTCAATTTTGGAAAATATCGTCGTACGTCAATTAAATTTGACATTTGTGAACCAGTCAGCTGCAGTATACTAGACAAATACTATTCGCGAAAATTAAAGCATCTTTCTATAGTATTGTATATGTCAATAATGTATTTATTACCTTAAAGAATTAAATGATTTTTAAAATTATATATATGATAAAAAAAACTCGTATTTGTTATTTTTTTACTTCGATCGTGTGTAGGTACTCACCCAGTTGCTCGGTGGGCTTGTACCGTTATCCCGTCCATCATGCCACATATAGAAGTTCTCGAATCCAGGTTCCCTCATCACAGATTTCTTAAACCATTCGCATTCATCAGAAGTATGATTGGGGACGAAATCCAGCAAGATTCGAATATCTAAACAAATAACACTATTCTTATCAGTCATCGTTCGCTTTGTGTAATACTACTTGTGGAATAACACAATGAATGAATGATGAATGATAAGGAGAGTGTTATATTCCCATACCACAAAGTTAACAATGCGTTTAATATACAAAATACATCCCAACAAATATTCAGTTTTAATTAAATCAATGTTTTTTAAATGTTTACATTGTTAATGTATTACACTTGTAACAAGTTACTAACTAACGAACTAACTTACCATCACGCCGCTTCTCCGCAAGGGTAGGTAGACACAACTAAACGCCTCACCATCTGTCTTCGCACACAATCTTCGCATTTTCCACATTCATACATGTTCTCAAGTATATAGCCTGACCGATTTCGAGTTTTTGACATACCTGATCATTCCAAGTTTTTCTCGGTCTTCACTTTCCTATTTTTACAACTATATTCGCTTCATCAATTTGTATTACCATTCTTTCCTCACTCAATCGTTCTACATATCTAAACTCTCTCGAAACACCTTTCTTAATTTTATCCTTCCAAGTTGCAAAAAGTAAAAAGTTTTAAATATCACAAAAACTAATAAGTAGCACACTTTGCCGATAAAATACTTCCCAATGCAAGGGTTGATGGTCTCTAGAATCAACAATAAATATAGGAGTAGAATATTTCAATATATTTGTAGTACCGAGCATTTATAATTTGTTGCTGAGCAAGGAAAGAGGTCAAAATAAAATAGGGAACAAAGGCAAAATAAAATAATGGGTTAACAATAAAAAGTTAATCAAGAGTAAAGAAATTTATAAAATAGTTTGATTTTTTTTTTCTTTTTTTGTGTGTATATAATGTTTAAATAGATTTTTTAAACCTATGTAAAAAGAACTCCACCGACAAGACACACAGGTGGCTTGGTGGGTATCTGCAAAAAAAGTTAATTATGTTTATGAATTCATAATTGAATTTGTGGAGGTCCCTCAAAAAAAGTACATTTCCAATATTGCACCAAAAATCTTTTAAATGCATATCTGTTCTGTATACTGTATTTTATCGAAATATTAATTGAAGTTGCGACAAGACGTGACCAATCCTGTGTTAAACCAATATGAAATCATTAAATCGCACCAAAACGTAACAATTTTACAAGTAAGAATTCCTGGTAACTTAAAATCATTTATAATGGAAATATAACGTTTTGGTGCGGACCTCCACATTTATATGTTTAAACATAATTTACTTATAAATGTTTCGATTTAAAAAGCTTTTTTTTCATTTATATATTTATATTAAACAAGCCCTCAGAATTTATTTACTTTTAGTCTTTGCTTCAGCAATCAGTTTTTCCAGATCTTCGATGGTTCCATACTCAGATGATATGTTGTAATAGTCGGCGATGTCGTAGCCAAAGTCCTTCATAGGAGAAGGGAATACGGGAGACAGCCATGCTGCATTCACTCCAATATTAACGAGATGATCCAGTTTGGAGCGGATTCCTACACAAAAATGCATCAAGGTTTACAAGAGATTATTAACCTTTTCTAACTACCAGGACTTTAGGGGTTACTATGCTAGAAATACTGCGATTTAAATATAAATACAACATTTTTGTGTGTCTAAATTCTTACGCAAGTAATGCAATATCGTACAAATCGTACTTTGGATCGATCCGAGAAACGCTATAAATGTGCATTTTTATAACTTTTATAGATTTATTTTTAGTATAAAAACATCCCCAGCTAACCGATTAATTTTACTGATATGCGTAATTTGCGAAACACTATATTTTCCGTTGACTCATTTAAGATTCTCACATTTTAACAACAAACATACTTAAAATACATAGATTACAAAGGTTGTATGCATTATTCTTTGTAATTCACATATCTGGATTATCTCCAATAAGAAGTTTTAAAAAAAAATATTAATCAATATAATTAAAAATTTCAAGAAGTAAAGTAGTGTGGTTATTAATCACGGGTAGAATTATTGAATGTTACACGTGTGAAAAGTGATCACTTAAACCAGCCTTTGACGGTCGTAAGGCCCGTCAATGCCCAGACCTCCATAATCTTCTTTATCTTTGTGAGATATCATTTTTTTAAATAACTCCTAGTTGGAGATAATCTAGATTTATTCATAAGTATTTGGACATACTCAAAACGTTGTAAATAATGTATGTATTTTTACAATAAATAACTTATGTCCAAAATGTATCTGATACTTTTAGAAATAATGAAGTCAGATTCTTTTATAATATATGATATACGATATACTTTTAAAAAAAAAAAATTAAGCATTGCGTATATTTTTGTTACGGTCAACAGATGATGCTGCCATTGCAGTAACAGAAAAGTTTTTTACGGATCACGTATAAAATACCTCGTGTAAATCACTTTATATAATTTAAGATTTAGAAAAAAACAAACGTTTATATATTTAATCACTCGTATTAGGTAAGACTTCTCCGTAATGTAATGGTCAGCATGATCGGCTACCGTACTGGAGGTACCGGAATCGATTCCCAAGGGGGGTTAAATAAATATAAGAGTTTTTCACTCTAATATTTATTCAATATTACCCTGCACTGGTATCTGAAGCGAGGGGCTGATAACCTTACCTTCATGTGTAAACGATCAAGATAACACTGCGTTTAAATAATGCAGTGCCCTATGCACCATCGGGTGGAGATAAGGGTTTTATAAAATATCAGATAAGAAGAGTAGCATTGATGTGCATTGAATTATGCAATTCAATATTTTCAAGCAACGTCGCATAAAAACTGCTGTGTTCTAGATTCCGTATTTTTCCGAAGTCCTGAAATTTTGTTGCATCGAAAAAACACCATTTTTGAAATAAAAAATAAATAAAAAAAACTGGATTAACAAAAGAAAGAACTTATAAACAAAATAAACAGAAATCTGTGATTAATATTGCGATGAACGTACAGGAAAAGAAGTAGGTTACTTATTTTTATTTTTAAAGAAAAGAGAAATAACGTGTTTTTATTATTAACTTTTCTTTTTCTTTTTCTGTGTGCCTAAGCGGTTCATTATTAGAAATAGGCATCAAATTGTAGTAGAGTGGGTTTGAACCGAGAAAGTCTGACTTTGAAGAGTCCGCGACACTAACCACGGGACCACAACCCGACACATGATTTCCTAAAAGCTAAGAGGTTCCTGAAAATCATTGTTCTTTCAGTTTAAATTATTTCGCAGATTTTGAATTGCAAATTGCAAATGTAAATGAAAGCGAAATATTTCGAAGTAAAAATATAGCATGCATTGAAGATAATGTTAAGTCATTGCTTGTTTACACAATAAATTATAACTTAACGAATTGAATAACGTTTATGATTTGCTGATATGTATGTATGTTACTGCAATGGCAGCATCATCTGTTGACCGTAACAAAAATATACGCAATGCTTAATATTTTTAAAAAATGCTGATCATGAGAATTTTTTTTTGAAATAATCTCTGTTCAAATAAGAAGAATCTAAAATTGAAATGTTATTTCTGGCTACCTCTCCAAAATAGAAGTCAAAATAATAATAGTGGGAAAAATCTCACTTATTTGAGAAAGCTTTCTGCTTTTCAAATTGATACCTATTTCTAATAATGAGCTGCTTAGGCTCACGGAAATAGTATGAAATTGAAATATTTGTTTAAATAATAAAAACACAAATATTTCTCTTTTTTTAATACTCAACTGATGGCAAAGCAATGTTCATTCGTCGAAATTTTACATAATTTAAACTTTTAGCCAATTCTAATTTAAAAAGTTCTAATTAAAAAAAATAATGCAATATGGATCTTTTGTAATGGGCTAAATAATGAACGTTATACACGTATATGAATTTGACGGCTAACGTCAAATTTATATACGTGTATAACGGCTAACGTCATCTTCCTTTCGAATAAAATAAATAAATATTTTATCTCAGTTGAGATACTGTATCCGTTGAGATATATATCGTAATATTTCTTTGGTGGTACATATACTTTATCAAAATGAATAGTGGAATTTTAAAAATTCATTATAGATGATTTTAAATCATCGATAACCTATTTACCATATTTTTAGTAGGACACAGTTTTAAAAAACACTTATCTTTTAAAATAAATATAAAATTTTCTGTATCCTTCCCAATTATTGAAATATTTATGACAAGTAAATTACCGATTAGAATCTTTAAATATTGTATAAGTATAATTTTAAACGCCACGCTCAAAGTTGATCATTTTGATTGTGCATTTTTAACTAACAATAATTTATTTAACCTCCTATATCACGAATGTCAGAAAACGATTTTTTTTTTAAACCCACTTATGTAATAATTTGTTACTCTATTATTTATTAATTCGGCAATAACTTTGTGGAATGGTGTGTTCATTTTTTTTTAATTAAACGCTTGTAATACTAATAAATAAGTTTTATTTCTGCACACACGACTGTTTTTGAAATCTACACATGTTTTCATCTACACGTGAAAAGTAGTAACTTATAAGGAGTGAAAACCTCTGTAGTTTTCGAAACTAGTCATGTGTAATGAAATTAAACTCATCAAGTGGTATTACACAAGTGTTTAATTTTTTTAAATAATTGGTTTATTATTATTAAACAAATTTTATATTTAAAAGCATTAATCTAAGAATCATTAAAATGTCAAAGTATTTATCGACATTAATTTTGCCTTCTTTTAATGGGGAGACTTTTTAAGTACTGTATTTCAGAATTTAAATTAACTTCACATCTTTACTGTCATTTGCTCTAACTCAATTTTTTTTAAATCATCCAGATTAATTAGTTTTAATGTTGTAACTTGCATTCGTTTTTATCATTATCTTTTTTTTAATTAAGAAATTCCTACATAACAAAGGAATTTATATGGGATTATAATAAAATGCAGGTATTTTTTTTTTGCTTTTATCTTATTTTATCTCAATGTAAAAATAAAGTTTTATTATTACGCAAACTTTAAGCCTATTTTAAAGGTAAATAAACAATAACAATTTCAATTTGTTAATCAACAAATTTTCATTTTGCTATAGCAAACATTTTTTTAAAAACGGGATTAAAGATTCCTTTACTAATTTTCGTCAAATGTGCTTTCTAAACGTCCCAAAAAGAAATCCAGTCGTTAAAATTTGGTTTTATTTTTACAATGCATTTTTTTTAATTATCCTTATCTTATTTTACATTACGAAATTCATAAACAACAATGGGATTAAAATTTATGTGGGATTACAATTTTATCACGAATTCATCGAATTTTGCATCTCAAAGTTTCCAGGATTATTAATTACTTATTGTGTGAAGCGGAAACGGGGTTTTAACAAAGATAATAACATTTTAAAAATCCGCATTAAATCACCTTATTAGATAATCAAATCACGTTTTAATAATTAAATATCACAATCAATTTAAAAACTGTTTTCTACACGACAATCAATTTCTATTGTATTATGATTCGCTTTAAAAAAATATTAAAGTTTTCGATTGTTTAAATATCAAATATAAGTAGATTGTTTATAATTGTTTATAATTAGCAAGCATTGTTCAAATTTTAAAATTTTGATAATATATAAATTATCGTATTTATTTATAGATTTGGCGTTTAATTTGTAGAACTCCATTTTAATTTATGTATTCATTTTTGTCCGCCTCCGTAGTGTAATGGTTAGCACGCTCGGCTACCGTTCTGGAGGACCCGGGTTTGATTCCCAGGGGGGGTAAGAATAAATATGAGTGATTTTTTCACTATATTATTTATTCAATATTACCCTGGACTGGTACCTGAAGCGGAGGGCTGATCACCTTTCCTTCATGTGTAAACTATCAAGATAACACTGCGTTTATATGATGCAGTGCCCTATGCACCATTGGGGTGCGGATAAGGGTTTTATTATTATTATTATTCATTTTAAATTAAACACAGATTTTTAAGTTTACTGTGTTGAATTTTACTAACAAAAACACATTAAAAAATAATATTGTGACAATTGTTTCGCCTTGTTAGGGAATTATCAAACGAATGTGAAGATCAAATGGACTACGGTCCAATTCTAAGTGACAGTTTCACTTAGAATTGTATAGCTACATAATGACAAAAAATCTGTGTTTGATTTCAAATGAATAAATCTTATGTGTGTGTTTTTTTGTCTGCATAAGAAGTTTCGATGGTTGTTGTTATGGTTTGACAGTTGAGAATATCAAATTGTGTTAACATTTCTGTTCAGTAAGGTTTGGCAATTCATCATAGATCATTTAACACCAGAACATTGATTTCAAAGTGAGGAAATTTGCTATGAAAAAAATAAAACTTTTCGTCAAGTTCATAGAGCGCTTTTACCGAAAAATTATTTTTAGTGATAACGCTCATTTCTGGTTAAATGACTTCGTCAGTAAGCAAAACTGCTGTATATGAAGCGAAGACATCCTCAAGCCATTGACTAATGACCATTACATCCATTATATTTTACTGTTTTACTACTATTACTATTTTACTGGTTTACATGCTGGTATCATCATCGGTCCTTATTTCTTTCTAAGTGAGGAAGGAACTGCAGTTACGGTGAATGGCGAGCGCTATCGACCCATTCTGACTGATTTTTTTATTCCAAAGATTACTTTTTACGGGACTATGTTAAGTCATTGGTTTATGCTGACAAACCAGCAACTCTTGAAGCATTGGAAGCCAATATTCAAGCCACCAATATTCAAGCGGTCCCTGGTTCGATTCTCAGGGGGGGTCAAATAAGTATAAGTGATTTTTTCACTCTCATATTTATTAAATATCATCCTGACTGGTACCTGAAGTGGAGGGCTGATCACCTTTCCTTCATGTGTTAACGATCAAGATAACATCTGTGTTCATATGACGCAGTGCTCTATGCACTATCGGATGCGGATGAGGGTTTAAAAAATTACAATGTTTTGTGAAATTTTAAAAAGAATTTAAAATTAATAAATAATAATAAAATATATCAGTTATATTACAACCTTGCGTATGTTGGACAATCAAAATAAACTCGGTCCGACTAGGATATGAATATTTATATACCATTAATGTCTCCAATTCCGTCTCCATCGCTGTCTTTGAAAGATCTTGGGTAAATTTGATAGAGTTGTATGTGTTTCCACCAATCTTCATTTTCTACATCGCAAGTGCACCCCGAAAACACGACCAGCGCGATGGCCAACGCCAGCGAAGTTCGCAAAACCATTTGTCTGGTATAATTATTCAAATCTGTGTACAATGCGGCCACCAGCACTCTCCGACGGATACTAATGCGAGAATTGGAAAAATGTCTCGTTACGAAAAAATGTTTATCGAAACAATTTTTACTGTACCATCAATGTCACAAGACAATCAAATTGATAAGAAATTATTGTCGGTTTATTATTTATACAACTGTTTTGAGTCATTCCTTTCTCAATCGATTAATGATTGTGACTACATTCCACCGAAATTTTCGAAATTTCCATGTTTTTTTTTTATTTGCCTCCGGAGTGTAGTGACAAGCACATTTGGCTATCATGCTGGAGGTCCCGGGTTATATTCTCAGGGGGGGGTCAAATAAATATAAGTTTTTTTTTCACTCTTATATTTATTCAATATTAGTCCAGGGTAGACTGGTACCTAAAGCGGAGGGCTGATCACCTTTCCTTCGTGTGTTTAAAGATCAAGATGACACTGCGGTTATATGATGCAGTGCCCTATGCATCATTGGGGTGTGGATAAGGGCTTGAAAAAGTGTAGTCACAAGCTCATTTGGCTAATTCAAAATAAATATCTCTTGTCCAAAGAGACTAATCACCTTGCCACCATCCAACCTTGCGCTTCAGGAACCAGTCCAGGGTAATATTAAATAAATATTACAGTGTTAAATCACTAATATTTAGTTTCACCTCCCCCCCTGGGAATCGAACCCGGGACCTCCAGCACGGTAGTTAAACACGCTGACCATTACACCACGGAGGCGGACGAACTCTACGCACCATTAGGTGCAAATATCGGTTAATAGGAGTATTTTACTACACCGTATGTAGTAGATATTTTGAGCGTTTTGATTACGATTTTACTTCTATTCATTATGTTAAATGGTAATATATATCATTGTATCTTTTATATTGTTTTATTATTGTTATTATTATTCTTGTATTAATATTGTATTTATTATTGTTTTGGTAATATATATCATTGTATCTTTTATATTGTATTTTTCTTTGTATCTTTTGAAGTTTTATAAAAAAAGTATCTAAACAATTAATGCGATAATAATCTAATGACGAAATCGTCTTCACTAGTTATTTTCAAATAATATTATCTATTAATGACTTTTTTCATTACAGATGGAAAGGAAGTGTGCGCAAGTGTCAAAATATGGGCACGCCAAAGTGCGCAATTGTGCATCAAAAAGGGCAAGCTGTGCGAGTGTGAAAGCGACATATCGCTCACTCCTTTCAAGAACGTCATAAATCAAAAAACTTGATTTTTCAGGAGAACCTGTTTTAAAGTTTAAAAATACAATACAATGTATTTAAAATAAATATCAAGCCACTTATAAAACAATTTACTGTGCAACAGATCTTTTAGGTAAAACCTGAAGGTTTTTTCTCCATTTGAAAAATATTTTGCATATTTAAAAAAATATATTAAATTTTATTTTTTTTTCAAAATGCAAAAACCAAACTATTTGCCTTGTAGCGTTAAGTTAAAAATATGCCTCGTTTGCTAGGATATGGTACATTTTCTGGGCATTCCAAAAACATGCTCAACTTAAAATTGTTGATTTTTTTATGACGTTCTTGAAAGGAGTGAGCAATATCTATAAAAGGGTCAGTATATAAATTTTAATATCCTGATATACTAAACGAGGCCCGTCTGAATTTTCAGTTAGTATTATCATCTTTAAATGTTGTCCCAGTTAAAGCTATGGATACATAATAGTTTTAACCCTAGCTTATTATTTTTTTTATTTTTTTTATTTTGTCCCTTGCGTCTCGCTGCAGAAAACAACGTTTAACCCTTTCTTTCCGGTGAGTCCAACTTGTACACATTGCTTGTAATAACTTTGATATCTCTTTAAATGTAATAAATAATAAGTTCAGATTCAGATTTACGCATTGAATGAAAAAAAAACAATTACCGGCACATTTTAAAGATATTTTGTGAGAATTGGGAAAAAATTTAAAATACGATTAAAAATGTGCCAATGGGTGACGTAGGTACTCGTACATATATTCATGCTGAAAATGCGACGCTATTTACATCTCACTCTTACTTTACTTGATGATATCGGAACGCGAGATATTCCATCTCAGTTGGCCGTTGTGTTTCTAGTAATGAACTGAGTTGAGACATGCGTCAAGTATCTTACGGGCAGCCAACCGAGGTGGTTGTCTCTCTCGTTAATGAGCGTGAGTCGGTGATTTTTTTTTTATGTTTTCAACTATCAAACTTCAATAAACATCACTTTTAGCTTCAAATAAAATAAATGTAGGTGATCATTTACTTATTTAAACTTTATGTACGGAAAAGAAATAAGTACATTGTCGGTCTTATTGCTAAAAAGCTATATCTTTCAACCAACCAAAAACAGACTAGCGATATTGATCAAAACGTTTGATACCATGTATAGCTGTTTGCAATCAGAGGAAAGATTGTACTCAAACATTTTAAAAAACATAAATTATTAGATGATAATAAGGAGGGCAAAGGAAAAAGGGAGTGTAGGGATGGAGGTTGAGGAAAAATCTAGGGGAGGAGGTTTGATGGACAGTTAGGATTCTAATGATAAAGAGACTTTTCTTAAAAGTTATCAGATTATCTATGTTTTAATATTTAAAAAAAACACAGCACCGGAACGCGCAGTTTTTTTTAGCACAGTAAGGGAAAGGTTAACTAGATAAATACTCGTAGTTATAGAATTTTGCTTAAGGGTTGGCCTTGCGCTTTCATTCAGGTCAGAGTCAGGCATTTATACTTGAGGCATCCAGCGCAAAGAGAAGCGACCACTCGACCTGGAGCCAGCAATTTTGCCCTGGACAACGAATCGCCGCGTTCTATAGATCATCACCTATGCGCGTTTTTAACTTTTTTTTATGAATTTCAAAGCATTTGAGTTATTTTAAACGTAGAATAAAAATGAAAAAGCTTGAAAAAACCATGTAGTATGTAAAAAACAACTTTATTAAATACAACAGAAACATGCATTGCAAAAAAACATAGTTTTTGGTAAAATTGTTTTAATTTAATTTCATATTATTCACAATTGTAATATAGTACTCCCACATGTTACTTTTTTTTTTTAAACATTCATATTCTGTTTTATGTAAAAGCCAATGCTTCATAGGGATATAATGACATATATCCCGACTGTACGATATTTCTGGAAGAAAAAAAAACAATTAAATATATTCTATGCTATATTTAAAAAACATTAACACACTAGCTGTACCCGGCCACGCGTTGTTATAGCTGAGTTGGGTAAAATGAAAAATAAAATGCACACATTTTTAATATATTTAATTTGAAATGCTTATGGAGCAATGAAAATATAAAAAATCTAAATTATTAAAAAAGTTTTGTGTCAACAATGTCAAAAAGAACGCTCTCAGCCATTAGGATGTTTAGTACCAAGTGGGTTGTTACGTCCAATAGATGGTGCTGCCATTGCGGTAAAAACAGTTTTTTCAAACTGACTTTACCTGTTACAGGTGTGTTCGACACGCGTGCATTTGAATGTAATGTTGTGTAAAAATATTAAAATAATTACATTAGGGAGATTAGGAAAGTTTATACAGAAGAACATTCACATTATTTATTACATATTTGTTTATGGATTTACTAATATTTTGAAATTGTGGCTTTCCACCCCACATGTGGAACATTTTTAAATTGGCTTTTATCATTGTCAATCTAATAGTATAAGGAACTTCTCAAAGGAAATATAATAAAAAATGGATTCGCAATAATTTAAACCAGAAAACTCGCGGTAAAAATATTTAATCTCTCCGTGCATTATTTCATACTTGAATGTAGTGAAAATATGCAGTCGAAAAGCCAACAATACGAGCCTGCATGTTCAACGCATTGCACCACTAATTCTCGTATAATGTACCGCGTGTACGGTTCACAGCCCCGGAAAATTCATTGCCTTGTAACTTTGTCAGAGGATACCTGTTGATTCCTGTAAACAAGACTCAACAAAACCTTGCAAATGTGCTAGTATTAATTTAAGTGTGCTTAAAGTTACAAAAATATTGAAAAAAAATATTTATTATTTGATGGAAATTAAGGAAATTTAGATTTTTTTCTTAATTAAGGTGTGAAAATAGTGCTTAATAAAATAGGTATAAGAATCTAGAAAAACTAGAAAAGATCTCAAATGGTTACCTTTAAAAAATAAACTAATACATAATTATTTTTTTCAATGATATAATGGCAATAATATTTGAAGAATAAAGTAGTTGTAATTAATTAATAAAAAAATCATAAACATTTTTCTTTAACTAAGGATTAAGTATACCATTTAAAATAAAACAGTATCCCAAAATCATATTATATATTTGGATTGAAAATTTACGAAAAGGTGCTTGAAAGTAGAAAAAACGAAAACAGAAGATATATATATACATATGCATATATTTATATTTATATTCATATTTACCCAATTTGCCTTGGAGAATTGACGCTGGTAACACGAACGGTAAGGCTGAATTTCACTTCAGGAAACGCAGCCTGTATATTTAATCCATGGTATTCTTTATCACCGGTATTGACTATAACTACGGCACGATCTCCTCCCAGGAACCCCCTGGAAATAATTATATGAATAATAAAATATTATAAATCTGCTTTCACTATCATACTTTAAAATTTTAAGTTTCGTTTGTGTCAGTCTTCAAATTTATTTCATATCTAAACTTAATGCTTTGGGTGCTGCATAAAATGATGCAACGTTATCCTGTTTAAAAAATCATTTCCAAAGTTTTCTTTCATTTTATATCATATCCACATCTTGTACACAGGAAACTGTATCGTAGTAAAAAAGTGCTAATATGATAATTATTTACATGAGAAAAAGGTAAGTAAAGTAAGTCAGTCCTATGCTTCAGGTGCCAATCCAGTTTAATAAATATTATAGTTAAAATAACTTCAACGTAAAAACATAAATATGATAAGTCACCTAGTGAAAACAAAAATATTTTCAGGGTCCACCATTATATTTATCATCAAATCTCCGTATTTGAAAAGGTCATGTTGACGCAAAGCGGCCAAGGCAAGGTAGTTCTGGAAAAAAATGTATTTGGAAAAAATAATAATAAAATATATTAAAATTTGAGACATTATTACATGTTATTATACAGACCTGAATGATGGAAGTTTAACTTCTGAAACATGTAGTCTTTAATAAAACTCAAGTGGTTTAAAACAATTGTTTTCTTTAATCATTTTAATCATTAAAGAATAAACATTTTATTTCAAATATTTCGGAACAAAACTTTAAAATATCATTGAATTAAATTTAAGAAGCTTGAACACTTCGACTAAAAATAATAAAAGAATTTTTTTTTCCAAAGAAATATAAGAAAAATATGCAAACGATAGAACAGATCATTCTATTTTATTGGATTATGGAAGTAATAATAATTATCATTACTATTAAATCAAAAAAACGTTCATCAATTAAAATATATTTGATATAACAGCGTTGCTTTGCTTTTTAATTCATAACTATTACCAAGCATTATACTCGGGCTTTTTCGTAATGTCTACATGTACCTACTTTATAACGTAAAATTCTCTGTTTGTATTATAAATCATTGAAGATAATGAATAAATAACAAAATAAAGCTATTTTTCACCGTGTAATGACTCCTTGAAGCTTGGCTTTGTAGCATTAAATTTAATTCCTTGTAGTTATCTGCTACTGGTAACCATGTTTTACCCTGTGTATTTGAGAATCCTAAATTTAAAAAAAAAATCATGTTTATTCTTCAAGAATAGTTTTAATGATAGAATAATAGATATAACATTCAGTTATTTCATCAATTTTCTCATCATAATATGAACATTTACAACTTATTTTTTTAATAAGCCCTTAATTTGCGTATTGCGTAACAATTGAAATTTTTTTTAATGATCAATTAATTATTTTTAATATATTGGTATTTACTTTTTTTAAATGTTAGTTATGTAAGTACGTCAGGCATGGGAAATGTAAACTAACAGAACTAACGTTTTTTTAAAGAAAAACAGTAAAGATTTCTATGTTCGAATGTATGATTTCTTCATAAGGATACGTAGTAACTGGAAAAAATTATCAAATATCAATTATTGAAAACAAAAAGTATTGTAATAGTTTAAGGGGATCAATGGTGGTTTTTAACGTGATTTTTGAGAACTTTTTTGAGAAAACAATTTTATTCAAATTGTTACAATATTAATTTGTATGTGTTTTTTTTAATAAAATATAATTTAGAAAACTCAAAAAATCTGTGTTTGATTTAAAAATTTATATATAAATTAAAATGAAGTTCTACAAATTAAACGCCTAATCAATAAAGAAAATTCACATACGGTGTTTGAAAATGATGCGGAATATATCGAAACACGTTTCACAGTAGATTTTAAGGAAAAGTGGTATTCACTTAACTTAGTAAAAGTAAAATTAAAAATTTCATTCGAAGTTAAAATAAAAGACAGCTTAAGTAATCATACTGCTATCATACTGCAAAATAACAAAAATCCTGTCGATAAAAAAACTGTTTATTTTTATATTGCTTTGAATGTATATTTTTCTAATGGAAATGAAAAAGTCTACTTTTGTATGTGTTTTGGATTTAACTATACTGTAATTTCTTTTCTGCTATATTTTCCACACTGTAAATATTACCAGCATGCTCCGAGTCGTCCCACTGGAATGGAGTCCTGGCAGGATCTCTGGAAGTAGAGTTAAATAACTCAATTCCTGCATTACATCCCGCAGGATCTACTGTGTCTTCCCAGCTCAGAAAGAAGTTTTTCATGGCTATCTCTTCTCCCTGAAAAATTGTGCTGTTACTATTTTTTCAACTTCGATACATAAATCATAATCGTGGCTTACACTAAAGCATCTATATTCTCATGAACGTGTATTATCCTAAAATTATGTCATCTAAAAAATTGTTCGATTTGTAGATAGTATATTTACAATGAATTCCATTTTACTCACTTTTTATATAAAATAAGAAATGGAAAAATAATCAAATCCATACATTCAGTTTATTCTATTCTAATTATAAAAAATATCTCTTTTTTTTTTTAAATATCTCTTTCAGATAAACACCACGTCTAACAGCTATACAGTAACACACTCTATACATATGTTTTGACAAGAAGTTAGCGTTTTTTTATCTATGATATTAGATTGGAATATTATTGATTTTCTGTTAAACTCAAGTCTAACCTAGTGAATGCGACTGTCAATCTCGCCTTTCAACCGGTCATCCTAAGGTATACAAACTCCTTCACACTTTTTAGGGGTACACCAGAAATGGACTCTCTCGCTCGCTGTTCGATCCGGCCTACGACCATTACTTTTGTGTTATTTTAATGCCGAATTAGCTCACGAGGATCTCCTCTATGGTTGTTAAGGCTTCTTAGAGTTCCTCTTCGCTATCAGCAATCAAAGCAACGTTGTCAGCAAATATTATAATGTCCATCTTTTGTCCCTGGACTCTCACACCTTTTCTGTGACTCATTCTCTCTCTAAGTTTAAGCATTGCGCACTATATGTATGCATTAAAGATCATTTAAATTTGAAATACTTACATTATACGTAACTGCAATTCCTGGGAGAAGCATTGACAACATGAGCATTCCATCAGCTCTTTCATCTCCAAAACGGGAAGCAGCTCTTGGCTGATCATGGTTACCAATCTGTCAAATAAAAAAAACTTAAAAGATGTCATAACAATGACAATCATTTTGAATATTGTCAATTTAAATTATGTACCAACTCACCACCCAATTCGCGAGGTGACCTTCTGGAACGTTATCACAATAGCGAAATATATTACTAACGATATCGCCTGCGTTTGTTGAACTATCCATATAGGTCAGCATGAAGTTGAAAGGAAAATGAGCACCTTCATGAGTCCCATTTCCATAGTACTGCATTACCAAATCCATTTCACTCGAGGCTTCCATCAACAAAATTCTAAAATAATATTAAAGGCATGAAATCACACTGATAAATCAACGGACTTCCTAATTTATTTCAACAACAGGGAAAATATCTAAAGGAATATGGAAATATTTACAGGGCTTCTGACCTATCTATGGGTTAAATTTTAATTGAATTGCAATATTTCAGTGTAAGTTTACGAAATACCAAACACTGAATGTACATACATATATGGTAACTGCAGTTCTCAAACATTCTTTGTTTTTGTTTGACGATTCAATAAAGGTGAATATGAATATCTGGGTAGTAAATAACAAGGTTTACGACGTATCATCGGCTGGTTTAAATTATCACTTTATTATTATTAACCCATGATTGACAACCACACAACTAAAATTTCGTGACTTCATATTTTTTACATATTTTTACATTAAAATGAGTTTTTGACAATATCTACGATTGAGTTGAATAAAAGAAATATTTATCAGAAACCCTTAAATTATTGTTTTGTCTAAAAACTGAGAAATCAATTAAATAGGAATGATTAAGCATATTTTTGTATTTACTTAAATATTATTTTTTGACATCTCATCAAAGATGAAGAAGAATATGGAAGTCTGGGCATTTACGGGGCTTACGACCGTCATAGGCTGGTTTAAGTGATCACTTTACACACGTGTAACATTCACCAATTCTACCCATTATTGACAACCACACTACTCAAATTCTTGGAAGTTCTATATATATGAACCAATTTAGAAACTTTGTTCTTGAATCACTAGAACTTCACTAGAGACATCTATTGGTGAGATGTAAAGAAGCTTTTTTATTAAGCAGAAACTCTTATATTACTCTTTATAAACTCTTTACACGTGTGTAAAGTGATCACTTAAACCAGCCTATGACGGTCGTAAGCCCCGTAAATGCCCAGACTTCCATATTCTTCTTCATCTTTGATGAGATGTCAAAAAATAATATGAGAGTGACTCCTGTAATTGGAGATAGTCCAGATTTTGTGAACAAGTATTTGGACACACTCAAAATGTTGTACTTAAATATTTATTTTAATATTCAATCATCAAATTAATAAATGAAATGCATATATGCTAAAGTTATATATAAAATAAATAAATCTTAAAAAAATCTTGCAAATGTTAATGAAAATACTTGAGAACTGTTTTTTTAACGTTTTTATTAAGATTAATATTTTTTAATATCTGTAGGAATATTTATATAATAGATCACCTTGCTTCCGATCCAGTATCATTTGTGACTTCATCAAGAGTAGCTCTCCATTGGTAAACAATCTCGTATGTTAAATTTCTCTCTCTCGTGTGAATATGCTCTAAGTAATCGTAGCTTTCTATAAAAATGAAGCTTATTTTGAAACATTTTAGTCATTTTTATTACATTTTGAATCCATTGGTGGCTTCAGAATTTTTTTTTTTGTAAAATAATAAATGTTAAGATAAATAATAAAATTAAATGTTAGCATTCATCGAAAAATAAATGTTTTGAATAATAAAAAAGGACCTTTACGTAAAAATATTATGAAAACACATTTCATATTTACATTTGTTGACCAGTAAATCTGGTCATAGGTTAAAAAAAGTTATAAAATTGTTGTTTAAAACCAGGAACATAGAAGGTATTAACATATTTTGCAAACTATGTCAATACCTTCATCATCAGTAAGTCCGGATAGGGGTTCATCAGGAAATTCTCCATTTTCATCAACATCAGCTTCCACCAAGTGAGGAATAGCATCAACACGAAACCCTGATATTCCTTTATCCAACCAAAATTTAAGGACATTCTAAAATATAAAATAAAGAAATAAAATTAAAGAGTTTCTTATCAAAACAAACATTGCTAAGATACATTGAGGCTCTTATCATAAGTACACTTACATTCATTTCTCTCACAACATTAGGATCCCTGTAGTTTAGATCAGGTTGTTCCTTGAGGAACTGGTGAAGGTACCACTGTCCCCTGACTGGGTGATAAGTCCACGCCGGACCACGGAATACAGATATCTATAATAAATTGTAAAAGTTGTATCATGTCTCATAAGTTTTCAATAATTCTTGCATAAATTGACAAATTCACATTGAAAAATGTACTTGAACTTTATGGGCGAGCTTTTGAGTAGATATGTAGATATACTCGTACACATATAAATCGTTGTAGTTGAGATTAGTAATTGAGCGCACGGCGCAGATTAACTTAGTCTCTAGCTTAAAAGTGAAATATATTATTTTACGATAGATTTCCAAATTTCACAGAGAGCAACCTTTATGGAAACCGAACATGGAATACAGATATTTAAGAAGAAGAAAAACTCACAGATGTTAAACTTTCCGACCTATGGAGCAAATTACTCAAAATAGTTTGAATTCGTTTTCAACGTCAACTTGTAATAAATTATTTGTTGATAAATAAAAGATGTTATTTTGCGTTCTCTCTTTGTAATTTTGGTTCGAGTTTGTGAGTGTTTATATGTATGTCATTATTTATAGAGCGTATTAAATTTCCAAGCTTATCGTATTATGTATAATTTTATATTATATTAATCCTGAATTTCATATTAAGCTAAAATAAAATATTATTACCCAATTGCTCGGTGGGCTTGCCCCGCCATCCCTTCCGTCATGCCACACATAGAAATTCTCAAATCCTGGTTCCCGTAGGACAGATTTCTGGAACCATTCGCATTCATCAGAAGTATGATTCGGGACGAAGTCGAGCAGAATTCGAATATCTACACAAATATTTAATTTTAGATTTTACCAATTTATTTGTTTATTTTATCATTTACATAATCACAAATAAAAAGTTACAAAAATGCGCCCTTAATTTATAAAATATGCCCCTAAAATTATGATGATTTTTTTTTCAAATACGACATTGCTGAATAATGCAATTTATTTCAAATCTACTACCTACTTCCAATATCCACATTTAAAAAGCACTATTATATTTCAATTTTTTAGTGACATTATAGAAAATGGAAGCAGGTTGTACAATTTTATTGTATAATAATCGAAGATCTTTTGACCTAAATAGGTATATGTTAGATTTTGTTTGAAGTGTTTATGTATATTGGATCTTGTAGTTCTTACGTTACCATAAAGTGATTTAATTGGAATTTGTGTTTTTTGTCCCTTCATGTATATCAAAAGTGTAAAATTTAGTTTTGAACTTCATTTTTTGATTTAATTCCTTACTTCTTTCCTTCGCTTCAGCAATTAAATTTTCTAAATCTTCAATGGTTCCATACTCTGGTGATATATCGTAATAGTCGGATATATCATAGCCGAAATCCTTCATAGGAGATGGGAAGACAGGTGACAGCCATGTTGCATTAATTCCGATATTTTCAAGATGATCTAGCTTGAAACGGATGCCTTAAAAACAAAAAATAAAACTTTTATAAAAATGTAACTTTGTTTTAAAATCACTTTAAATATTTTATTTTAACTTAATTTTAGTGTTTGCCGGTTTCGAAGCTAACCGCTTCTTTATTAAGACTGATTATAGTCTTTATCAAGTATTAATCAGTCTTGATAAAGAAGCGGTTAGTTTCGAAACTGGTAGACATTATAATTAAGTTATAATAAAATATTTGTAGTGATTTTAAAACAAAGTAACATTTTAATTTTAAAATGGAAAATCACAAAGTAAGTGCTTCAAATATAAATTATAAAAATGAAACTCATTACTTTTAAAGAAAAATGTTGTTAGATTACTTGTTCTCTAATAAATTTTTATAAACACCCCATACGGTGAAGATTTTTTTTTCAAATATATATTTAGAAAGAAGTTCCTTCAATTTTTTCGTTTAAAAGTGTTGCGCCAATAAAACACAGTGCGATAGAGAAAAACCAAAATGGCAGCGCTACTTCAGTTATGAGAAGGTTTTAAAAAACTTGAGTGTAGTTTCTTTGTTTTTACAGAGCTACACAAGTATTTTCAGTTTAATATTATGGGGCGTTTTTTTTATTAATTTTAACTTTTAACATGTTACTTGAGACTAAAATAAGAACTTCTATATGAATGCGTGACTTAATTTCCAAACATGTGATTTATAAAAAAATATTTTTTCTTACGATGAAAAACTGTTTTCGTGAGTTTTTTGACAGGAGTGAAGTATCCGTTTGGTGTTTATTTTGATATGATAATTTACCAAAAAGTGGTGCATATTTTTTTTTAATTGTTTTAACTTTTTCATTATTATTTGTGAAATAGTTTTTTCTTGTAAGAGTTTTTTTAAGTATCGTAATTAATGTCATATTTTTTTTTTATATTGAGACACGAATGACGTAATGAAAACTTAGAACGTCCCGTGAGAGTTAGAATCGGGCTGCAAACAGCCAATTCCAATTTGTCTTTGCAAACAATTTTAGCCTCTTCCACATTCATCATACGTACCCGCCGATTCCAACTCCTGACCTGACCACTCTTACGTGTTTGAAATACTTGATCATGCCAAAATTTTCTTGGCCTTCTTTTGTTTCTATTACCAACTACATTCGCCTTGTACATTTGTTTTATTATTCTTTCTTATTCGTCTAAAATAACGCATTTCCACTGTATTCAGTCTACTTTACATATATCGAAGTCATACAGGAGAAAGTGACCAAGTGCATATTTTACAAAAACGTGATCATTGACTATTTGATATCTTACTAGCTTAATATTGCCCTGAAAAACATCCCAAAGGATTTTAAAGTTGGAAGTATAATATATTGACTTATAAAAAATGACTAACTGCATTAGTGTTTATTTTCTTGACGAACAAAAGTGACTTACATAGCCCTCCTGAACATTTTACGTTTTGTTAGTTGGTCACTTTCTCCCGTACGACTACGATATATTCTAATATAAGTAATTCAGTCAATACTGAAATTCCTCTTGGATAAAAAAAAATAATCTGATTGAAAAACATGGTGATGCCGATTCTACAATTACGATTCTACAAAAGGAAAAATAATCTAGTTACTTTACTTGCCATTGATATCACCAATACCATCACCATCACTGTCTTTGAAGGACCTTGGATATATCTGATAAAGGATTATATGTTCCCACCATTCTTCTCCATAGCACCCTGCAACCACTGCCAGTAAAAATACTAGAGACAGAATACTCCCTCGCATTTTCACAGTAATTGATTAACTTTCAAACAATCCTCGGACTTAGCAAATTGATTGAAAACACCTCCAATCAAACACAAATATTTGGACTTCTGCCTGAATGACAATCTTTTTTTTTAAGTTTATTTATTTATTTAACTGATTACGACTCTGATAAAAATATTACAAAATTATTTTAAAATTTAACAATTGATAAAAATAATGCTGTAATTACCGAATCAATTAATTGAACAAGATATAACGTGTTGCATGTATAGTATCATTTATTTAAAGAAATGTATATATTTAGTTTATTTTTATCGTTTTTTTAATCTCTTATTGTAATTTCATTTATTACTAACCTACATGAAGTGTACGAAGATTTTAATTGTACGAAGTAACCTGCATGAAGTGTACGAAGATTTTAACTGTCTTACCTGTACGAATATTTTAATTGTTATTGATATAGCTTTTAATAAAATATTAAGATGCTCATAATGAAAATCATTCCTTTATAACGCATGTGAATACTTTTAAGCAAGACAAGCGATATTAAAAATAGATTTATATTATCCACTGACACTTCGTGATGGAATTGCATTTTTAATTTATTATTAGATTAAAACCAATATTTTTAGCTTTTCCACTTTTTTATTTCACCAGCGACCGGGTTTCGTCATTACCAACATCATCAGACTGGTGATGTCGGTAATGACGAAACCCGGTCGCTGGTCAAATAAAAAAGTGAAAAAGCTAAAAATATTGGTTTTAATCTAATAATACGATATTAAAAAGTAAATCATAAACATGGTTAATATTAACAACATTTTGAGTGTCTCCGAATCTTCGTAGAATATCGTTTAATAGAGAATAGAATGTGTAGAATAACTGGTCAAATTATTATGTATGCTTAATAAAAAATTAAAATCATATATTCAGGCGTCTTGAAAAATATCCGGTAAAATTTATATACGTTATGATAAGATAACATTTTATTTCATATAATTAAATAATACATAAAAGTGTATTAAAGGGTTATGAATTCTATGTAGTATACGTATTTATTGATGTTAAAAAACATGACGTTTATTTAAAAACCGGATAACTAACTGCTTAAATTAAATTTTGATGTTACATTATAATTATGCCGATACAGATTTTTTTAAATAATGTTTATTCATTTAACTTATCTCAATACACTTTTTGAATAAACATTATCAAATAATTTTATTAAATATATGGTGGATTGACAGAAACATGCATTCAGAAATACACAGTTTTTGATAAATTTATTTTAATATAAATTCACGTTATTTACAATAAAAATCTAGTGCTTCCATATTGTACATTGTTTTTTTGAACATTTTTATTTATTTTATGTAAAGGCCAATGCTTCATACGGATACAATGACATGTATCCTGACTGTACGATATTTCTGAAAAAAAAACAATTAGGTTTAATTTTATCATTAAATAAAAAAATATATAATTCGGCCCGCGTTGCTGTGGCTCAGATATTATTAAATTTAATTAAATAAATTGAAAAAAAATACAAAAAATCTATAAAACAAAAATGCATTCCAAAACATTGAAAATGTTATGTGACAACAATGTCAAGAAATATTCTGTGCGCCATAATAATATTTAGTATTCAGTGTGTTGCTGTAATATCCAACAGATGATGCTGCCATTGCAAAATCTGATTGAAATATATATATATATATATATGTATATATATAATTTATTATTAGATTAAAACCAATATTTTTAGCTTTTCCACTTTTTTATTTGACCAGCGACCGGGTTTCGTCGTTACCGACATCATCAGACTGATGTCGGTAACGACGAAACCCGGTCGCTGGTCAAATAAAAAAGTGGAAAAGCTAAAAATATTGGTTTTAATCTAATAATAAATTAAAAATGCAATTCCATCACGAAGTGTCAGTGGATAATATAAATCTATATATATATATATATATATATATATATATATATATATATATATATATATATATATATATATATATATATATATATATATATATATATATATATATATATATATATATATATTTATATATGTAAATATAATATATATATATATATATATATATATATATATATATATATATATATATATATATATATATATATATATGTATAATTTTTTTTTTATTTGTTACAGGTTTGATCAACACGTGCGCATTAGAATGCAATGTTGTGTCAATATTAAAAATTAGAAATATTTGTGTTTTTATTATATACAAAAATACTTAAATTTCATACTATTTCTGTGAGCCTAAGCAACTCATTATTAGAAATAAATATTGAGTCGTGGTAGAGTGGTTCGAACCGAGAAACTGTGACTCAAGAGTCCGCGATACTTACCACGGGACCACAACCCTACACTATTTATATTCATATTTACCCAATTTGCCTCGGAGAACTGACGCTGGCAACACGAACAGTAAGACTAAATTTTACTTCAGGAAACACAGCCTGTATATTTAATCCATGGTATTCTTTATCACCGGTATTGATTATAACTACGGCACGATCTCCTCCCAGGAAACCTCTGAAAATGAGGATATTAATATCAAAACATCTACTCACATTAATATACTTAGAGATTTTATATTACGCTTGTATCGATCTTCTTAACTATGTTTTATCTTGACTTTATAAAAAGGGTACCTTCTGCAAAAATGTTGGAGTGTAATATGGTTTTTAAAAAATCAATTTATTTTTTTATCCTATCCTTAACCGTTCACATAAAAATGCATTGCAGTGAAACAATATTATTTTTATCGTGAGTTACATAAAAGTACGGTGATCAGTTCTGCGTTTGGGTGCTAGTCCAGAATGATATGAATTTTGATACAATTTCTCATCAGTATAAACTGTTGAAGTCGTAGTCTGTTTTTGGATTTATTTGAAAATACAAAGTAATTTTTTAATTTGATAAGTTACCTAGTGAAAGCGAAAATATTTTCATCGTCAACTATTGTATTTATCATCAAATCTCCGTATTTAAAAATCTCAAGTTGACGCAGGGAGGCCAAGGCAAGGTAGTTCTGGAAAAGAAAAAACGATAGCTTTTTCACCGTTAGGTTTAAGGATTTTTTTTAAATCAATGGAATAAACAAACAGTATACAAAATAAACCAATTTGTAAATTTTTGGAAGTTTATTCAAACACGTATTAACAATACTTCGCATTATCTTTATCGTGATATCGCGATAAAAGTGCTTACGATGATGTTGTTTTTTATATCTTTTTACGATCGTATAAACGCACTAATTACTTCTTTCGTGGGAATTAATACGATTAAAATAAATATAAAGAGTTTTTTTGCATTTTTTTCAACCTCATTTTTTACAATATTTATCAAGTGCAGAAGAAAAAATATTTTGTAAAACTTATTTATTCCACTTATTTTTCGTGCTATTAATGATTTTGGGCACAACATTTTAAGTTTGTATTACTTTGACTAATGTAACCGAATAATTTCCATTAAATATGAGTATGGAATCATATTTAATGGAAATTATTTAAAGTGTTTAAATCCCACCAACCATTAAAATCAACAATAAAAGTCTTTTACTCCAAAATATTATGTTTTTTCTCGTGAGTAACTTTGATTTAAAAGCATTAAGTAGCGAAGGTATATCACAGAATCGAAAAATATACATATGATAAAGTAAAATGATTTAAACAAGATATTTTCTTATACCTTTCTCCAACCATATTCCACACGATAAATGGGTAAAAACTTAGTATAACGTCATAGCTTGCTGAAATACCGGTCTGTAGAGAATTTTCTACTCAAGTAAATTATTGTTTTATTTTAATAATATTTATTAGGACTTAAATGGGCGGCGGAAGGCACTCAGGCTCCATTTTTAGATTTTTACTGGCATTTGAGATATTTTCAAATCTCGGAACATACATACTGTCACTAACGCATCCGGCATTTTAGGACGGACGACAACCCTTCACCAGCATTCACGATTAAATAGCTAATGTCAACATTCAACTGATTCAATAAAATTTATAATTATTTTTTACCTTTTCTTACTTATACTACAACTACTGTTAGACACTTTATCTTTATATTGGTGAATGTTTTTATTTTGAAACATTTATAATGAAAATGATAAAATGTTTGAATCTTTAACTCAATTTTTTTCGCAAATTTATCAGCTTTTATTATTAATAAAAATTAAAATTATATCAACATTAATATTTTAAGATATTACAACATCGCTATGACCTATATGATAGCCATTCAGTATAATCCTGAGCGGCTTTTTCGTGATGTCTTTACTTTACGTGAAATTCTTCATGTATTGTAAAGCAGTAAAGAAAATAAATAAATAACCAAATAAAGGCGTATTTTACCGTGTAATGACTCTTTGAAGCTTCGCTTTGTAGCTTTAAATTTAATTCCTTGTAGTTATCTGCTACTGGTAACCATGTCTTACCCTGTGTATTGGAAAAACCTAAAAACAAAACAAATTTTCAATTATTGTTATTATTTCATACACTTGAAATTTGTGTTTTAATAACACAAATTTTGGTGAAAAGAAAATAAAAAATCAACTGGTGTATATGTTGTAGATTTAAGTGTGTTTATTTAAATTGCTTTTCTGATTTATTTTCTACATTGCAAATTTTACCAGCATGGTTCGAGTCATCCCACTGGAATGGAGTCCTGGCTGGATCTCTGGAAGTTGAGTTAAATAACTCGATTCCTGCATTACATCCCGCAGGATCTACTGTGTCTTCCCAGCTTAGAAAGAAGTTTTTCATAGCTATCTCTTCTCCCTGAAAATTTATAGATTTTGTAAATTTATTATATTTGTATTTACTTACAGTACATTTTACTGTACTTTTACAATGCATTTACTACTATTTTACACCCCAGTCTCTCTTATCTCATAAATACTTAAATTTTATTTATGTTATACAATGAACACAAACGTCGATAACTATAAATTGAAATATTTTGTACATTTAATGCATTAATGTGGTGTGGATATATAACTCTCTCTTATTATCATTCATCGTTCTTATCATTAAAGTAGTATTACACAAAGTGAACGATGAATGAGAAGGAGAGTATTTTATATTGAAATACTTACGTTATATGTAACTGCAATTCCCGGGAGAAGCATTGAAAACATAAGCATTCCATCAGCTCGTTCCTCCCCAAAACGGGAAGCAGCTCTTGGCTGATCATGGTTACCAATCTGTCAAATAAAAAAACTTTAAAATATCATACCAATGTCAACCATTTCAAGTATAGTCAATATAAATTGTGCACCAACTCACCACCCAATTCGCGAGGCGACCGTCTGGCAAATAATCTGCATAGTGGTATATATTACTGACGATAACGCTTGCATTTGTTGAACTATCCATATAGGTTAGCATGAAGTTGAAAGGGAAATGGGCACCTTCATGTGTCTCATTTCCATAGTACTGCATTACCAAATCTATTTCACTCGAGGCTTCCATCAACAAAATTCTAGAATGACATTATAGGCATGAATTGCAATAATAAATCCCCGGGCTTTTTGATTTATTTGAACAACATGGGGGAAAAATACAGAGAATAGATTGAGTGTGTACAGGGCTTGCACACTATCACTGGGTAAAAATTTAATTAAATTTGTAATTTTTCAGTGAAAGTATACGAAATACTCTCAAATGAATATAAATTATTCTTCAAACTCTTATCTTCACCCCAATGGTGCATAAGGCATTGCATCATATAAACGCAGTCTTATCTTAATCGTTAACATATGAAGGAAAGGTGATCAGCCCGCCGCTTCAGGTAGCGTTATATTGAATAAATATTAGAGTGAAAATATTTATTTGACCCCCCCCCCCCTGGGAATTGAACTCGGAACCTCCAGAATGGTAGTCGAGCGTGCTGACCATTACACTACGGAGGCGGACGAATATAAATAGTAAAAAATAATTCATCTCTTCAGGAGTTCTCAAACATTTTTTTTGTTTTTGTTGATATCTCAACACATGTGAAGAAGAATATGGAAATCAGGATATTAATAGGACCAACGACCTGCCATAGGCCGGTTTAAGTGATCTCTTTTTAAATGTGTAACATTCACCATTCTTCCCATGATTGACAACCACACTGCTCAAATTTAGGAGCTTATATAAACTTAAATTGACATCATCTTTAATGTGGGTTTTCAGCACCATCTATGGTTGAGATGAATAAAAAAAAATACATCTGAAACCTTCATTTTACTCTTAGTCTATAAACTCCCAAATCAATCAAAACAGGCACGATTATGGAAATTTGTACAAACCAAAAAATACATATTTTCAATATTTAGTCAAATTTGTAACAACTACATGTCGATTACAAATAGTAAAAATTAATTTGCAAGTGTCAATGAAAATTCGATTTGAAAGTATTTGACGAAAACTGGTTTATAGCATTACTGATAATAGTTTTTTTTATATCTGTAGGAATACTTATAGATCACCTTGCTTCCGATCCGGTATCATTTGTGACTTGATCAAGAGTAGCTCTCCAGTCGTAAACAATCTCGTAAGTTAAATTCCTCTCTCTCGTGTGAATGTGCTCTAAGTAATCGTAGCTTTCTGTAAAAATGAAACTTTTTACATAATGCAGTCAATTTTGTCACAGGGGGTCTCAAAAGTAGCTTTTCACATTTAATTAACAAAGACATTAAATAAAAATTAAATTAAATGAAAGCATTTTTTGATAAATCAAAATGTTTATTTTTTTTTAATAATTTAAGTTAGAATCATATCATACAGGAGAAAGTAACCAAATGCATTTTTTACAAAAACGTGATTATTGACTATTTGATATCTTTCTAGCTCAGTATTGCCCTGAAAACAATCCCAGAGCGATGTTAAACTTGGAAGTATAATATATTGACATTTTTAAAAAGACTAACTGCATTGATGTTTATTTTCTTGCCAAGCGAAAGTGCCTTAAATGGCCCTCTTGAACATTTTACGTTTTGTTAGATGATCAATTTCTCCTATACGACTACGACATGACAACTTAATAGATTATTTTACTTTAATTTTATTTGACAAAAAAAATAAGGTCCAAAATAATAACATTGAAAAAAGCTATTTAGTTGTTGCTTTATTACTATATTAAATGTGATTCCATCAAGAAATAATAGCTAAATACATAAATTTATAAAAGTCTTATTAATAAGGTCACAAAGTTTGATTATATTATTATTTATATGAGTCATTGTTGATACCTTCATCATCAGTAAGTCCAGATAGGGGCTCATCAGGGTATTCTCCATTTTCATCAACATCAGCTTCCACCAAGTGAGGAATAGCGTCAACACGGAATCCAGATATTCCTTTACCCAGCCAAAATTTCAGGACATTCTAAAAATAATAATTTGATCGTTATATTTTTTTCATAAAAGGGGTTATTTTCACAAATCTATTAGCATAAACTAGTATGCAAAATGAAGGTTCCGATCATTTGCTACACTTACATTCATTTCTCTCACAACATTGGGATCCCTGTAGTTGAGATCAGGTTGTTCCTTGAGGAACTGGTGAAGGTACCACTGTCCCCTGACTGGGTGATAAGTCCACGCTGGACCACGAAATACAGATATCTGTAATAAAAAAATGTAAAAGAACAATAAATGTTTTGTGGACAACCACACCTTTTATCCGATACGCGGATTTTATATCCACGAGGATTTAAATGTTATGTTAAAAATAATAAAAAATTATAAAACTAATGTTTTAGTAATTTTTGTTTGAATTTGAGAATGTTTATCATTGTTTTTTTAGTGTATCAAATTTTCTTATGCTTTTCTTATTATGTATAAGCTTAAATTATGTTAAGCCTAACTAAGTGTTATTTATCAAGATAAAAAGATGAATTTTCATCTGAAATTAAAAGAAAATCAATTTGTTAGATACTGTTATACCCCGGTCAATCCGGCATGTTTTTGGATTCATCGAGGTATTTATTATGGATGAATAAAATAGTATTACCCAATTGCTCGGCGGGCTTGCACCGCCATCCCTTCCGTCGTGCCACACATAGAAATTCTCAAATCCTGGTTCCCGTAGGACAGACTTCTGGAACCATTCGCATTCATCAGAAGTATGATTCGGGACGAAGTCGAGCAGAATTCGAATATCTGCACAAATATTTAATATCAGATTATTCCAGTTTATTTATTTATTCCATTTACATAGTAACCCAATCAAAAAATTCTAATAATGTGCCCTCACTGAGTTTTCTCGTGCCAAGGGCACATTTCACAAAAAAATATAATTTAAGAAAGTTGTTTATTCAATCAAATACGACATTGCTAAATAAAAAGATTTATTTTAGGGATCTGCCTATTTTCATTATCCACTTTTTTTAGTATTTTCTACATTAAGTAGTTTCTATTTTTAATTATTTTTTTGATAATGGAAGCAGGTTCATAAATAAGTATCTTGAATTTATTTATTTCTAGTATTGTATCAGAGTTATAAAAAAATTACAATAATATACTTTCACTGAGTGTTCCCATACCGAGGGAACATTTTATATAATTTATTTATATAATTATAATGTAAGAAAATGGTTTATATATGAATAATGTGATATATTTCAGATCTACCCACCTTCAATATCCTCCTATGAATAGTATTTTTATATTCAGTTTTTTTTTATGACTTTATTGATAATATAAGCTGGTTGTACAATTTTATTACTTAGTAATCAAAGCTTTTTGGCCAAAAAAAGTAGGTATATGTTATATGAGGTAGGTTTTTCAAAAATATTTTTTCTTTATTCTAATATCTTTAGCATTTCACAATATATTATAAGTACATTTTTACTATTTTAATTTTGAAATAAGATCCCACAAAGGCATGGCCTGTGTGTGGGTAAACATTTTATTTAAAGTTATTATAAAAGGCGCTGGTAAGAAAACAGTAGATATCAGAAATAAAAAGAAATTAAAAATGCTAATATAAAATAATAAAATTTGTTTCTGTGTTTTGGATCTTATAGTTCATGTACGTTACTTTAAAGTATATTTATTGTAATTTGTCGGCTTTGCTTTGAGGTGTTTTATCGTTAAATAGCTTCTTCATGCCTACTGAAATTGAAAAAAATGGTTTTCTACATCATATTGTCGTTTTATTTCTTACTTCGTTCCTTTGCTTCAGCAATCAACCTTTCTAGATCTTCAATGGTTCCATACTCTGGTGATATATCATAATAGTCGGATATATCATAGCCAAAATCCTTCATAGGAGATGGGAATACAGGAGACAGCCATGTTGCATTAATTCCGATGTTTTCAAGATGATCTAACTTAGATCGGATGCCTTTAAAATAAAAAGAAAAATATAGCTAAATATTTGTTTTCAAATTAATGTAAATGAAAAATACACCCAATGCACTTAAAAAGATTGATATTATATTTCAAATAGATGAATAGAAATTTATTCCTTTAACGTTGCAATTTAAAAAGTGTTCCGTCGATAAAACAGAGTGCGACAGAGGAAAACCAAGATGGCGGCGTAGCTTCTGTTATAACGAGATGGATTTAATGAACTTAAGTCAGTGTTGTTTTTATAGAGCAAAACAAGTATTTTAAACTAATATTATAAAACGATATTAATGAAACTTTTTATACGTTAATACTTTAGAACAAAAGTAAAACATCGATATAAATGCGTGATTAAATTTCTAAATATGTACTTTACGAAAAAATATTGTTACTAACAAAGTCAAACTGTTTCCGTGTGAGTTTTTACAACGGGAGTGTATCCGTTTGGCATATTTTGGTACGATAATTTACAAAAAAAGTGAAAATAAATTTGTAATATTTTTTTAAAAATTATTATTCGAGGAGTATTTTTTTTCATGTAAGACCATTTATGGGTGTATTTTTTTGATTATCGTATTAATAAAAAAATATATATTGAAACACGAACAACGTAATGCATAACGTAGAAAGTCACGTGAGAGCTAGAATCAGACTTCATTCTTTTCTGATTTGTCTTGGCAAAAAAAAACTTTGCCTCTTCCACATGCATGCATCTCGGCGATTATTCCGATCTGACCATTTGGCAAATAATGAAATGAAAAAAAATCGATCTACCAGAAAATATATTTATTTAAAATATATGTATTAAATCCATGATAGTTAATAGTGAAATTTCACTTAGATAAAAAAAAATATTATTGAAACACGAACAACGTAATGCATAACGTAGAAAGTCACGTGAGAGCTAGAATCAGACTTCATTCTTTTCTGATTTGTCTTGGCAAAAAAAAACTTTGCCTCTTCCACATGCATGCATCTCGGCGATTATTCCGATCTGACCATTTGGCAAATAATGAAATGAAAAAAAATCGATCTACCAGAAAATATATTTATTTAAAATATATGTATTAAATCCATGATAGTTAATAGTGAAATTTCACTTAGATAAAAAAAAATATTTTAACAAATTATGTACAATATATCTAAAATCTGATGATGCTAATTCTGCGATATAATGAGATTTTTTATCTTTTAACCATACTTGCCATTTATATCACCGATTCCATCGCCATTACTGTCTTTGAAGGACCTTGGATATATCTGATAAAGAATGATATGTTCCCACCAGTCTTCTCCATAGCACCCTGCAACCACTGCTAACAAAAATACTAGAGACAGAATAGTCCCTCGCATTTTCACAGTAATTTTCAAACTTTCAAACGATCCTCTAACTTAGCCAACAGATTAAAAACACCTCCTATCAAACACAAATATTTCGTCAACTGCCTGAATGACAAACAAAAATATAACATATGTGTTTTTTCAATTTATTTATAATTATATAATTTTACTGATTACGAATCTGATTAAAATAATATTACAAAATAATTCTGAAGTTTATCGGTTGATAAGAAATGCTGTAATTACCGAATCAATTAATTTTATAGATATAACGTATTACACGCATCGTATCATATCTTTAAAGAAATGTAATAATTAGGTTTATTTAAATGGCTTTTTCAATCTCTAATTACTAATTTAACATATTATTAACATACATGCATTATAATAAAATGTTAATTTTAATAACTTAAGGTTCTAAAACCATATAAAGGTACTCATATTTAGCATTTAAGGTATTCTACGAATACGTTTGAGAAATGCAAGCGAATATTAAATATAACTGCATAAACGTGGTTCATGTTAACAACATTTCCAATTCCTTGTTCATATAATAACTGTTCAAATTATAAGCTTAATAAATTTTTTTTAAAAGTTCTAGTGATTCAAGAACAAGGTTTCTGAATTGGTTCATATACACAGAACTTCCAAGAATTTGAGTAGTGTGGATGTCAATAATGGGTAGAATTGGTGAATGTTACACGTGTGTAAAGTGCTCACTTAAACCAGCCTATGACGGTCGTCAGCCCCGTAAATGCCCAGACTTCCATATTCTTCTCTTCATCTTTGATGAAATGTCAAAAAATAATACGTATTTTGTAATTAATTTTTACCTTAATTAAGTGGCAAATACCAAATTTTCTTAACATATATTGTGAAACGTGTTTCGATACATTCTACATCATTTTAAACACCGTGTTGTGCTGTTCACCAAGTGAAATTTAAATAAAAATATATCATTTGTTCCACATTTTTGAGTTAATTTATTATATGTTGAGGTTTCTTGGTGTTTGATTTATTAAAAAAAAAAAAAATAAAAACCATTAATTTTTTTAATGCGTTTATTCCAACAAGTAAAGATAATTTGTGTTTATAAAAATATCGTCTTATAATGCATTAACAGAGATGATTATTTAATATCTATTGTATGCGTATAGAAGTAAGCTGGAAGGATACATTTTAAAATTATTTAAAAAAATACATTTTAAAAATACTTTTAATCGTTTTTTTGTAGTTTTTTACGTTAGAGCCAGGGCTTCGAAAGGATACAAATTCAAGGATCCCGTTTGTACAGTATCTCTGAAATATGGAGAAAAAAACTCTGTTAGCAGCACTCTACAGATATCGACATGGAATGTAATCATTATAATACATGTACCACAAATTAGTACTTATTGTCTGAAATATTACTTGAAAAATAATTAACAGAGTTTAACACACTTTAAATTTAAATAATTTTACTATTTTTTTAAACATAAATAAACATTTTCATCGATTAATTCGGCAGTCACTTTGTGGTAAAATCCATCCATTTTTAATTAATGTTTTACTTGGCAAATACAAACATGTAACAGTAAAAATAAATATGTTACAAAATGTTTCATACATAAAAAAATAAAAGTCTAGTTTTTTTGAGCAGTAAAAGTCTCTTAAAATAAAAATACTAAAATAATAAAAACCCTTACCCGCACACCAATGGTGCATAGGGCACTGCTTCATATGAACACAGTGTTATCTTGATCGTTTACACACGAAGGAAAGGTGATCAGCCCTCCGCTTCAGGTACCAGTCCAGGGTAATATTGAATAAATATTACAGTTAAAAAATCACTTGTATTTATTTGACCCCCCTGGGAATCGAACCCGGGACCTCCAGAACGATAGCCGAGCGTGCTGACCATTACACTACAGAGGCGGACACATAATATGTATTTAAAATATTTACCCAATATCTCTTGGAGAACCGACGCTCGCCACACGAACAGTGAGACGATCTTTCAATCCAGGCATCGCTTCATGAAGATTTAAGGAAGGGTACTCTGTATTACCAGAGTTAATTAAAACAACCGCACTTTCTTGTCCAGAAATTGTCCTGAAATAATAAAAATATAAATAAAATTCAAAAAAACTGTTTGAATTTTCACCCATTAATAAGTTTTACAACATCTGAAGTTTTTGTAACTAATCGTGACAACATTTATATACTCAAAAGTGGTTTTTTACAAATGTTTTATTTTTGATACATATTTAAACAAATAATATCATAATAAAAATGTGTTGAAAACAGATGTCATGAAACATATATCATAACGCCAGGATTCGGCATCTGAACAAATTTTTTCTACCTCTATACGAACTAACTTACCATCACGCTGCTTCTCCACAGAGGTAGGCAGAGAGAATGGAACGCCATACCACCCTGTCTTTGCAAACATTCTTCACCTCTTCCACATTCATGCATCTCCTCATACATACCCGACGATTATTTAGACTCCTGACCCGGCCGCTGTCAATTGTTTGACATACCTGATTGTGTCAAGTTTTCTTCGGCCTTCCTCTGCCTCCATATAGAAGACAAATGCGATAACCACTTCAGTGCATTTGTCTACTATGCTTTCAGTCACAGATTTGATTGTCAGAGGTTTTCAATCCCGGACGAACTTAACCTGAGGCGCAAGTCAAATTGCCTTAGCATTAAGGTTGAAGTGAAAACTCAACATTTCACCGATTTAATACAGTACCGTACTACTGCTTGGTATGGATCGAAAATTCATATATTTACTTTTGTCACCCCTGGCTAAGTTCAAGCAATATCAATATATATATATTTTTTAAATACGAACTCGTGCATTTGATGTAAGATACGTATGTAAATATGTAATTACCTTGTGAAAATAATAATATTTTCATTAATTGCTCCCATCTTCAACTCCCCGTGTTTAAACGTATCAGTTTGGCGAAGAGCAGCCAAACTCATGTAGAACTGGAAAAATGTGTATTTATTTTAAATTTATATAAAAAATTAAGTTCCTAAAAAAACATACACTGACTTTCTAAACAATATATTATTTGACTTATTTTACCTGGTAAGCACTCCTTCTAGCTGTCGTTTGGAGTTTGAGGTTCAATTCCTTATAATTATCTGCTACTGGCAACCATGTCTTATCCTGGGTATCAGAAAATCCTAAAACATTTAAAATAAGGTTTATCTACTGTTTTTATATTTTATGCATAAATATATGTCGATTTACATAACATTTTTATTGAAAAATGTAATAACTGCATGACAAAGAACTTTTCTAAGCATAGATATATTTTATATATCACTCACTCCTTTCAACAACGTCATATATCAAAATACTTAATTTTTCAGGAGATCGTTTTGAAAG
Organism: Brachycentrus maculatus; assembly: GCF_059751285.1. NCBI lineage: Eukaryota > Metazoa > Arthropoda > Insecta > Trichoptera > Brachycentridae > Brachycentrus > Brachycentrus maculatus. The sequence continues at coordinate 189,760 of NW_028281105.1, forward strand.
TTTGAAAATATAATGAAATGTTTTAAAAATAAATATCAAGCCATTTTTTGAACTTTTTACTGTGCAACAGATCTTTTTAGGTAAAACCTTGAATATTTTTTCTCCATTTGAAAAATATTTACATTTTTTTTTAAATAATTAAAAAACACATTTTCTTGAAAATGCAAAAAACAACACCTTTTGCCCTGTAGCGGGTAAACATTAAGTTAAAAATATGCCGCTTTTGCTGGGATAAAGTACATTTTCTGGGCATTCCGAAAACATGCACAATTGACAATTAACGATTTTTGATATATGACGTTCTTTAAAGGAGTGAGTGATATATATATATATATATATATATATATATATATATATATATATATATATATATATATATATATATATATGTATATATATATAAACTTATGTTATTATATGGACCAAATATATTTAGTACCAGCATTTAGGGAGTCATCCCACTGGAATGGAGTCCTGGCAGGGTCTCTGGAGGTAGAGTTAAACATATCGATTCCTGCATTACATCCCGCAGGATCAACTGTGTCTTCCCAGCTCAGATAGAAGTTTTCCATGGCTATTTCTTCTCCCTGTATTACATTTAATTTTTCTGGCTCTTAACATTTTTTTGATAATCATATTGAATACATCAAAATTTGCGTGGTAATAATATTAAACAAAAAGTGGTATTAACCAAGTGAAATCTAAACATAAAATACATAGATTTTTTTTTTAAATAAATATTTGTGTAAAACATTTTGAGTGCGTCCAAATAATTACAGGAATTATTTTCTTTTTTTTTTTGACATCTCATAGACTCACAGACTTTCATATTCTTCTTCATCTTTGATGAGATGTCAAAAAATAATATGAAAATATTTCTGTTTATTTTCTTATTTACAAAAATATTTCAATTTCATACTATTTCTGTAAGCCTGAGCAGCTCATTATTAGAAAAAGGTATCGAATTGTGGTAGAGTGGGTTCGAACCGAGAAACTCTGACTCAAGAGTCCGCGACACTAACCACGGGACCACAACCCGACACAAAGTGAATTTAAAAAATGACTCCTGAATCAATTAATAAATCAATATCATTTCAATCAAATACTTACATTGTATGTAACTGCGACTCCTGGAAGAAGCATTCCTAACATAATAATTCCATCAGATCTTTTAGGTCCATAACGGGTAGCTGCTCTTGGTTGATCGTGGTTACCAACCTTAAAATAAGTAGACTTATATGTATCCTATTTTTTTTTTATTCAGCATCTTAATCAATGATTGTCAATTGCTATTCAAACTGATATTTTTAACATTTTTTCATTCATTCATTCAAACCCTTATCCGCACCCCAATGGTGCTTAGAGCACTGCATCATATTAACGCAGTGTTATCTTGATCGTTAACACATTAAGGAAAGGTGATCAGCCCTCCGCTTCAGGTACCAGTCCAGGGTAATATTGAATAAATATTACAGTGAAAAAATCACTTTTATTTATTTGACCCCCCTGGGAATCGAACCCGGGACCTCCAGTACGGAAGCCGAGCGTGGTGACCATTACACTACGGAGGCGGACATATTAATATTTTTATAAATAAATAAAAATAGGTTTGTAAGAAAAGAAAAATTCTAAACTTACCACCCAATTAGTGGTTCGGCCTTCCGGTAAAGCGGCAAATAAGCTGGAAGTTCCGCTAAGGATGTCGTACGCATTGGCGTTTTGGTTGAAGAAAGCCAACATGAAGTTGAACGGGAAATGAGCTCCCTCGTGAGTTCCATTTCCATAGTACCGCATCACCAATTCTATGTCACTCATAGCCTCCATCAACAAAACTCTGAAACGATATGTTATAATTGTTATAAATTTGAAGGCTGTAACACAATTACGAATGACTTCACAAATGCATGTGACGGACCATTTGTTATTTTCACAATTGCAACCTGGTAACCATGAATACGGAGAGAATGACAACCTGACAACATTGCGGAAAGGTCGCTTCACCTTGAATAGCTACTATTTAAAAAAAAAAAACACTCAATGATATAATGGAATGATATTTAATATATTATTAGATTAAAACCAATATTTTTAGCTTTTCCACTTTTTTTATTTGACCAGCGACCGGGTTTCGTCGTTACCGACATCATCAGACTGGTCAGACCAGTCTGATGATGGTCGCTGGTCAAATAAAAAAAGTGGAAAAGCTAAAAATATTGGTTTTAATCTAATAATATATTAAAAATGCAATTCCATCACGAAGTGTCAGTGGATAATATAAATCTATTAAAAAGGAATGATATTTGACAGAAACAGACTTATTTCCGTCACTTTGACGTGCGATCAAAACTAACTATGAACCAACCGCTGCAATATACATCCTTAATGGAAAATAATACAGACAATTTAAAACGACTAATAAAAAAATGATCGGATACCATATGCATTTGTAAAAACATTCGCTAGTATGTAGAAGCAATGAGGTCTATTTTTTTAGTTAAGGGGGTAAAACTTGGATCATGATACGAGCGACGAGCGGCAAAATAGCACTACAATTGACAAAGACGGAGTGAGACATTGGTCTGCATTACCGAAAAAATCAAGAACATGTTCATTCATAAATATATCATATCACAGCAGATGAGTAACATGAACACAGACGATAAAATATCGGACCTGGGTTCTGATCCAGTGCTGCTAGTAACCTCATCAAGAGTAGCTCTCCACTGGTAAACGACCTCATAAGTTAGATCCCTCTCTCTTGTGTGGATATGATTCAAATAATCGTAGCTGTCTGAAATCATTAAAAAAATTGTTTTCTTCCCTTTCGATTCAGAAATATATATTATATATTATGATTACGAATACACCCAAACTACAAAATTGAATGAGAAAAAAAATACCTTGGTCATCGGTAGCTCCTGACAGAGGTTCATCGGGGTATTGACCGTTTGCATCTACATCAGCTTCCACCAAGTGAGGAATAGCATCAACACGGAATCCTGATATTCCTTTAGCCAACCAAAATTTCAAAACATTCTAAAACAATAATATATTCGTTTATTTTTTTCATAAAAGGGGTAACGATGACAATTATATTAGCTTATACTAGTATGTGAAATGAAGGTTCTGATCATTAGTTACACTTACATTCATTTCTCTCACAACGTTGGGGTCCCTGTAGTTGAGATCAGGTTGTTCCTTGAGGAACTGGTGAAGGTACCACTGTCCTCTAACTGGGTGATAAGTCCACGCTGGACCTCGGAAAACAGATATCTATAATAAATTATAAAAGATGTATCATGTTTCATGGATTTCTTACAATACTACCATAAATTAATAGTTTCAAAAACAAAAATCGTTTTGGATGAGCTTTATTTTCCGTAAATTTTGGTATTTTTTGAAGAAGAAAAAGTCCTAGATCAGTAGTAACCCAGTGTACTCTACAGATCAACTACGTAACTGGCTAGCTAGAAATTCATTATATAAAGACACATTTTTACATTTGGTAGCCAGCAACCTTTCCGAAAATCTAAGAAATATTTTATAGACATACGTGAACCAAAATGGTAGTCATTTGGTTTGTGTGGGGTTTCCCGAGGTGACATAGTTGTTTCGTTGCAAGTGAGGGAGTTTAGTTACTATTTTTATCAGTAAATGATAGTGCACACAAATACTGACAACAACACAAACAAAACATCACTTAATTGTTTAGATCATAGGTGGCCAACATTTTCAGTAGCCGGGCCAGATTTTAGAAATGAGGTTTTCGCTACCGGGCCGTAAAACAAAATTTATTTTTAATGCCGTTTAATGTTATACTTTTTCTAGATAGAAACAGAATCATTGCATATCAGACATGTTGGCTTTGTTTTTCACTCCACGAAAAAATAGTTTATAGTCCATCTGTCTTAAAAACTTGTCAGTTCTTCTATTACTCTTTCCTTCTTTCTTGACGCCATTATCGGTCTTGAAATTGTCAAGATAGTGAAATACTCCCATATATGGGATATGATACAAACTACGCACGATGGAATGTTTTTTTGGTGGTTTTGTGTACACTAAAGGAAAAAATGTGTGATATGCTCCGCGGGCCGCAAGAAGATACCCGGCGGGCCACATGCGGCCCGCGGGCCGCGGGTTGGCCACCCTTGGTTAAGATGAAACTCATAGACAAAACGAATGGCTCTCTATTTTAATCGAAACATGTATGTTTGAAACGCTGATAAGGTGTTTATAGTACTGTCTAAGTTACCAGTTTTTTTAGGATCGTCCAAAAATGAGACATTAAAACAAGATTAGGTAAAAAAGATTATTTTTTTTTTATTTATAAAAAAAAAGTTAAATACCCAGTTACTCGGTGGGCTTCTACCGCCATCTCGTCCATCATGCCACACATAGAAGTTCTCAAATCCAGGTTCCCTCATCACGGACTTCTTAAACCATTCGCATTCATCAGACGTATGATTGGGGACGAAATCCAGCAAGATTCGAATATCTAAACAAATATTGCGTTTCAATTAAATCGCCCATTTTAGATATTTTCTTTTTTAATAAAATATAATGTATTATTTTTTTGACATCTCAATATAAATGAAGAAGAATATGGAAGCCTGGGCATATATATATATATACGATCCAATTTCGAAACGTTGTACTTGAATCACTAGAATTTTCACCAAAAACATCTATTGGTGAGAAAAGGAAGCTTTTTTTTAGTAGAAACTCTTTTATTTGTATATTTATTTGGATTTTAATCATATACATGATAAACGCCAGAAAATATCCTTTTCATTTTATTATTTGAGCTTATACTTTGACCCCATAATTTATTAACAACATTTTTAGTGTGTCCAAATATTGTGAACAAGTATTTGGGCACACTCAAAATGTAGTAAATGTAATTTATATTTATAATTACCTTTTTCCTTTGCTTCAGCAATCAAATTTTCCAGATCCTCAATTGTTCCGTACTCGGGCGCTATATTGTAATAGTCGGAAATATCATAGCCAAAGTCCTTCATAGGAGAAGGGAATACAGGAGACAGCCAAGTTGCGTTCACGCCAATGTATACAAGATGATTTAGCATGGAGCGAACGCCTAACAAATAAATACGTACATGAAATAAAATCTTCGTAAGTACAGCATATATAAGTTTATTGAAGACGAAAAATAGGAAAATACTGGAAAACGTTTTGAAAAATCAACAAAACTTGCAAAAGGAGGAATAAAATTAAATGGCAAATTACGAGATGGTAGTTTAGCATAAATGTAAAAAAAATATATTCTCTAAACCCTCATCTGCACACGGTAGTGCAAAAGGCACTGCATCATATAAACGCAGTGTTATCTTGATCGTTAATACATAATGGGGTGATCAGCCCTCTGCTTCAGGTATCAATCAGTCCAGGGTAATATTGAATTAATATATTAGAGTGGTCTTTTATTTATTGTACCTCACCCTGGGAATCGAATTCGAGACCCCAGTACTGTAGTGTTGTGACTATTTCCCTACGGAGGTGGATAAATCATATACTTTATGAATAAATGATATTTTTTTATGAAATTTGCTTTAAAATCATCGAAAATATAGAGAATAAATATTTGTAATTTATTTTATTCTTCTAAGAAATGTCTTTAAAAGTTAATGTCCCAAGAAGATTTAACGCGTCACGTATTAACATATACATAAATAAATGTAGAATTCAATCCAACATACCTTGTTTGATTTTGTATATATTACCCAACAATTCAATGTGGAATTCTACCAACTGTCTGCAGTTACAATAAATAAGTATAATCAAACTTTGCATTAAGCTTATGATTTATTCTTTATACATTTTGACATCTTAACAAATAATATGAAAAATATGAAAAAGAAAGTTAAAAAAAAGTAAAAGTAAATCCTCAGTGGAGAAACCCAGATTTGTGAAAAGGGATTTGAACATGATCAAAAATGTTGCCATATTATTTGGTTTGTCAAATGGCAGTGGGCAGGACATATTGCAAAACAGGACCTCACAAGATGGACTCCAAGAATTCTAAGATGGAGACCTTGAGAGAATAAAATAGGTGTCGGAAGACCCCGAAACAGATGGTCCGGCGACATAGTCGCTGTGGGAGGTAAAAACTGGCTGCAAGCAGCAAAACAGATGCAGTGGAGGTCAGAGGGCTCATGAAGAAGAAAATTATTTGGTGTTCAAGTAAACAATTTTTTTTATAAAATAAATCTGCCCAATAATTTCTTACCACAATATATCGACAACAAGGCGTGTTTCTTTTGATTTATTTTTAAAATCTAATAGTTTAATGTGAAATTTCTTTTGTTTCCGTAGAAATTTAAGAACCAATGTTGCCGTAATTCACACGTCTTGTGCATTACAATGAACCATTTTATAAAATTAATCTGAAGTTTCTCCGGGTTTTGTTTCTTGCGACTTTTTAAGTCACCATTGTGGTGCGAACCGGGGCAGTATTGTGAAATTGCAACTGTTGCGACTATTGTAACAAATTCCACTGATTACCATTTTTAACCTAGTTCCACCGGAGGGGGTGGCTGTTACTATTATTCCCGGTTATTATCCTCACAACTCTTCGCGTTTCTTGCTCTTTCATCCCTTAGTTCCCACTTATTCGACGCAAAATGGTGGAAAACACAATAATTTGGTTTAAACTCTGCAATACTCAGTGAAAACGGTAGAACTGAGCGGTGATTATTTGACGCTATGAAATTATTTATTGTTTTTATTATACTTTTTTTTAAGTCTTGAAGCTTGGGATTTCCGTTTAGTTGAATTCTCAAAGTTGTTTATATGGACCCACAAACGTTCAATTTTTTTTTAAGTTAGGATTTATGTTTCCATGAGAAAAAAAATAATTTACAAGATTTTAAGAAAGGTAGACTGACGTAGTTGACATATAATACTGGCCACGGAAATCAGATATCATACCTTTTTATCTTTAGCCAAATATTAAACAATTGTTATTAGATCTTAAAGGTCATTACTCCCATTAACATATTATTATCTAAGTTCTTTGTTTATTTTAAATTTGTTTTATTTTATGAATCTCATTTGGTTGTGATTTTTTTCCAATATTTTTTAACATACATTTTGTGTCTTAAAGATCATGGCATGAATAAAACTTGTATGTTATTTTCTTACTTAACTTAAAAACGCTCTTTAAGTAACTAGTATTGTGTAAGCTGTTAAAAAGATAATTACAATCAATTTGTCTAGGCATTAGGGGTAATTTGGACTCACTTGGACACTAGGTAATTTTAAAAAAGAATCTCTCTCACGTAAGAAGTCTATGAAGGAAAACTTTGGGAACATCTGGATTAAACATTTTCAAAGTTCTCGACTTTTTATTAAAATATGTTTAAGATTTTATAAAAGTATGATTTTTTAATATTTTTTTTTTCGTATAATATCCTCCTTTGTTATAGTATTATAGTAAGTTCGTCTAGCTACTGTGCTAGAGTCCCCAGGTTTAATTTCCAGGAAAGTAAGAATAAATTTAAGTGATTTTTCACTCTACTATTTCTTAATAAATATCATGGACTGGCAGGATTTATCTCACTGCATTTATGTAAGTAATACTCAAAATAAATACACTGCGTCAATACGATGCAGTGCCCTACGCACCATTTAGAGCGAACAAGGATTAGAAAAAGAGTAATAATTTAATAAACAAAAAAAAATATTTGTTTTTATTATTAACAAAGATACCTCAATTTCATACTATTTGTGAGGGCTAAATCAGCTCATAAATAGGTACAAGTTGTGGTAGAGTGGGTTCGAGCCCAGAAACTCTGACTCAAGAGACCGCAACACCAACCGCGGGACCACAACCCGACACAAATGTACAAAATTCAATAATAACTTACCATTAATGTCACCGATTCCATCCCCATTGCTGTCTTTGAAGGACCTTGGGTATACCTGGTAGAGAATCATATGCTCCCACCATTCTTCACCAGAGCATCCTGCAACTACAGCGATAAGGAATATCGCAAAAGGGATTGACCCACGCATCCTTACGGTAACAAATTGATCAACCAGATATTACAATACCCTTGACTCAGGAAATAGAGTCAATAATCAAAAGGTAACTTCTACTCCACCTACTGTCAGAACGACTTAAAAATTACTCACACGTTATTCTAAGATTCCATTTATATATGATATAAAATCGATTGCGTAATCAGATTTATTTTAGACATTACGAAATGCATGCCAATCAATTACAGCAATAAGTGTAGAAAGATAAAATAAGAAAAACAATATTGTTTGTTTATAATCTCAAGTGTATGATCTTTATCACATTTTAATGTTATAAACAAAAATAGTAGTACATTTCTATGTATGTGTGTATTTATATATATATATATATATATATATTTATATATATATATATATATATATATATATATATATATATATATATATATATATATATATATATATATATATATATTTATATATATATATATAAATGTATATATATATATAAATGTAAATATATATATATATATATATATATATATATATATATATATAAATATATATATATATATATATATATATATATATATATATATATATATATATATATATATATATATATATATATATATATATATATATATATATATATATATATATATATATATATATATATATATATATATATATATATATTAATATTGATTAAGTCATAAAGCCGTATGTACTATGTGAGACTTATGATAGTGTTTTTAGGAAAGGAAGGATTAACTTATAAAAAACAGGAAACAAAATAAAACATTTATTTATTGTGTAAGCTTTTCATGAATAATTTAGAAAAAAACTGCATTGATAAAAACATTTTTACTTATAATAAGTTCAAGAACCAACAAATGAGATAATTATATGATTAGAATAAAATGTAATTTATTGGAACGTCTAATGTCATTCTTACCATGCAAACACATACACATTCAACGCATTAAGTAATCAGATAATTTCACATTATGGTTAATATCTATCCATTTTGAATTTAAGTTTTGCTTGGTAAATCCTTCAACGTCCTAAGAACACAACTCTTACATTAAGACTGAGCTTCACGTACGGTGTTTGAAAATGATGCGGAATGCATTTAAATACGCATCACCTTGGATTTTAAAAAATAACAAGTTCACCAAGCAAAACTTGAATTGAGGATAATTTGAAGAAAAAAAAATGTTTTCAATATGTAAACTACCCTCATCGGATGCTTAAGTAATAAAATATAATTATTTGTCTTTAATTTATTCATTATAAGTTTTAGTGATGGTGATAAGTTTATGTGACATTTATCCGTCTTTTCTATTTTAATTAATTCAATTCACTGTCCCTACTTGTAATTCAGCCCTAACGTTAAGTATTTACATTCAATTATTTCAGCACTCCCCCTCTGTTCAGTGTTCAGCTTTGCAAGTCAATCTATTCAGACCACGTGGATGAAGTGGTCTCCTTAATCCCTTCGCTCCTTAGCCGGGACAAAATCGGTCTGTAGATGTCTGGAGTGAAGGGGAGAACGACACCCCTTTGCTGGATCTCTCCTGCAAAACAGAATCAAAATATTGAGATAGGGTTTTGATATAAATAGCCAAGTTGCGACTTGACCTATTAAATAGGGCTATCGTACCTTGGTACACACAAAGTGGTCAAGTACAAAATACCCTTGTTAAAATGGATTAAGTCATGGATCGGTAAAGTGTGGCTCCGGAACCGCATGCGGTGCTTTGACCTTTTAAGTGAGACTCAGGTACAAATATCCGCGGGAAGGCTCTTCGTCTCTACGTATTCATACGAATAATCTTTTTGAAGCGTGAACTTTATAAAAAGCAAACTGAAGAAACTCAGTATGATCATCTTTTTAAAATATCTGGTCGTAGTCCAGTCAGGAGTTGGAATCTTCTGGTTTAGTAATAAAAAAATATATATAATTAAGATCATTTATATGGCACCGTTTTTGTAAAATACTAGCTCAAGAGCGGTTAGTAGGGCTTATATAAGGTAATGCATGAATGTGGAAGACGCGAAGATTGTTTGCAAATACAGATTAGAGTGACGTTATATTCTCGTTGTCTACCCCTGCGGGAAAACGCCGTGATGATCAATATACATTTTTCGAAAGGTTTAAACGTAAAACTAAAATTAAAGAAATATTATTTTGATTATAATTATAATTCTTCGTCATTTATTATATCAGGTGTTAGGTAGCGAGATAAAAGTTAAAGATGTTTTCCACACGGAAAATATACAGCAAAATAAACATCTCACACCTTTGTTAAAATGAGATCAATATAAAAAGATAATTGGCTATATGATAACATCGGACTGTTATTTATTACCATATATAGTTATCGCTGAACAGGGTAACAATTGTTCATTTGCAATCACATAAAAGTAAGATAAGAAAAACACTTAAAATATAATTAGAAGGTAAGATAAGATGGTGCACTGACAAATGGGTCTCAAAAAAGTTGACCCCCGCAAACTCATCCCCGTCAATAAATACATCGTTAGTTGAATCCCCGGACAATTGATACCATACAATACTTCAAATATTTATATTTATACAAACCATCACCCTTCAAAATTTATGTGGAATATTTTATTTAAAGAGTGTAGGAGCAAATTTATAAAAAAATATTTAATACGAATATTATTCATTGATTTGGAATTAACTCTGTGGAAGAAAACGATGATTTAAGTATTTGAAAACACTTATATAATATCACTTTTAAGCTCTATGAATGAAAACATGACTAATTTCAAGACTACTGATATTCATAACAACAAAAGTCTAAAAAAAATATTTGAAAAATAATTATAATTTATCAAATACAAATGAAATCGTAGTATGTTTTTCCACTTGTTATATAACCTGTTTATATTTTATCCTGTTAATAACAAGTCCTTACATTTCAAAATTAGTCATGTTAACAAAAATAAATTAAAAAGTAATATTATTCAACTGTTTTAATTTTCAGGTTAAAATCTCCTACAAACTTGCATATAATTAAGATTTTTAAGAATTTTTCAATTTAGAAACTAATTTTGGTTCTACTATATTGTACTCTTTAGCGCAATGTTCCGTAAAGTGCGTGCCGCGGCACACTGGTGTACCGTGCTGATTAGTTGGTGTGCCTCGGAAAAAAGTATAGTTTTGTGAAGATACTACACCTATAAATACCTGAAAGTATTGAGCGCGAGGCGCTTTGTTGCGCGAATAGTATGCGCATTGGGATTTTTGACTCTGACTACAATTAAATATGAATAAATGAAAATAAAAAAAATTAAATAAAAAAAGAGAGCCTAAGGACGATAAACAAAGAGATCAGAGCAGCCTTATCAACAATTGCTCCACATTTTTATCACCTGTGCTCAGTCAAGTAGGCTCACATTTCGCATCAAATATCATATGTTATGTATGTATTCGGATTATATTAATTTTAACAATAAATCAACATTAAATAAACTTTGTTTTTTTCTTTGGTGTACCTCTAAAAATTCTTGATTTGGCAGGTGTACCTTGAACAGAAAAAGTTTGCGGAACTCTGCTTTAGCGAATATGTAACCCTAAAGTGTCGGTACGAATATTGCAATTGGCAAAATCAATGGTTATTCGTTAAATTATTCGTTAGTTATGATTAAATTTTACTTTGTTTAATTTTGTAAGGAAAAATTAATTCATTTTTAATATTAATTATACTTGGTAAATAAAACTTTTTCGTAAAATTTATTGTGATTTAAGTTTAAAATCTGTAAAAAATATATATATTTACCAAATAAAGTGTAATTAAAAATGAAATGATATTACTACAAAGTAACTGCCGAATAAATTTATGAAATCATCACTATTCTAAATTCTAATTTGTTCATGTGAAAATCCCTAAACATATCATGGAAATTATCTAAGAGATTATATAAATCGTTCGATAGGTAACTGAGTAATAATTATGATTGAACTATTAAAGATACGTGTTTTCGGTTTTTCATAAAATAACACGCGGCATAATAATGATTGCTAATCCTGTACTATCTGAAATATTGCATCTCAAGATAATGCCACATTATCTTTTGGGGCAATTCGCCATTCGGAAGAAGGCAAAAAAGGTATTTTAACAAGTACGTAACACGGACACGCCTCAATACGCCTTCGTACGCCTTCATTCAATCTAATCTTGCTCTTATACTTAGCCACTCATCTACTTAGCCACTCATCTATCTATCGTATGTTGCGCTGATTATGATTAACGCAACTTTAATAAAACAGAATACAAGAACTTAATAAATTTCATAGTATCTCGTGACAAATTTGTCCTTTTTGAGTTGTGGCTTAAATCTGATCATTCTCTTTTATATAGTAAGCCACTCATCTATCGAATGTTACGCTGATTACGACTAACACAACTTAAGAAAACAGAATACAAGAAGTAAATAAAGTTCATAGTAACTCGTGACAAATTAGTCCTTTTTGAGTTGTGGCTTAAATCTGATAATTCTCTTTTATATAGTAAGCCACTCATCTATCGAATGTTACGTTGATTACAACTAACACAACTTAAAAAAAACAGAATACAAGAAGTAAATAAAGTTCATAGTAACTCGTGACAAATTAGTCCTTTTTGAGTTGTGGCTTCAATCTAATCATTCTCTTTTATATAGTAAGCCACTCATCTATCGAATGTTACACTGATTACGACTAACACAACTTAAAAAACAGAATACAAGAAGTAAATAAAGTTCATAGTAACTCGTGACAAATTTGTCCTTTTTGAGTTGTGGCTTAAATCTAATAATTCTCTTTTATATAGTAAGCCACTCATCTATCGAATGTTACGCTGATTATGATTAACACAACTTGTCATTTCAATTGAACTAATCCTGGATGTAAGCTGCTAGTGTTAAAGGTGAAAACGGATAGTTGTAAAGTATAATTATGTATATTGATAATAATGATATGCAAGAAAGGTAGTATGAAAGTCCGTTACACTTAGTTTCAGAAATGAGTGAAGCTAAGTCGAATATCATATAAAATGTTTATCTCAGCCTTGCACCATTCGAATCCTTATTTACGCCACCATTCGAACATCCAACCATACATCGTTTTGCACATTTGTCTGAGAGATCGCATTTCAACCGTATGCAGTATACTTTCATCCTTCTTTTGAACCAGGACTCCATTGTGCCAGTTTAGCATTCGCCGATTGGTTTAGTTTCTATTTGCTTTAAAGTGCACCATTCACTCTGTTCCCTCCATTCACGGTCCTTTCAATATCTTAATTAATTTTTCCATCACTACAAAACATACTCGAATTTACTTAATTATTTACTCGTTCCATAATTTCACATACATCCAGCATCACATTTATCTCATTCAAAAACCATTACATCAAATTTGTCAACATTCAAATATCAGATAAGTGAGATTTAAATCAAACAAATACAAGCAAACCTTTAATAGAGTACCTATGTTTAACTTAGATAAAAGGTAACCTACCATCTAAGATCATCTTGGTAGCTATGGCAGTCGGAAAACCGACAGTTTTGGCCATGGCAGAATGACCACCATTGGATGCCACGTCCCCATACACCACCAAGTTGATTCCACGCTGCTCCCTCCTGCTGTCGGGCCACATGATTCCCACTGAGTGACGGAGAATCACGAGATCTCGCTCATCTTTACCTAAACGATGAAGAAGAAAAAACACTTAAAATCGTATGCGAATCGATTTTTCACTTTAATAAAAAATATATGTATATTTCATAGACACATACATTTTCTTACTATTTGTATAACGGGTCTTTAGGCATGGCCTGTGTTGTGCCGAAATACTTACATGTTTATAAAAAAAATATATGTCATTTTTATTATTATTATTATTAGATTATATACATTCCATACAATAGATACAATAACAATTTACAGTATTAAGGTTTTACAATAAAATAATTACACCTGGACTTTAATTAACTCACTTTCTACCTTGTCCTTTCCAACGCGAAGCAACCATCGACGGACACTGTTCTTAAAGACATGATCACTACTAGAATTCTGAATGGTTTCGGGTAGCAAATTTAATATCTTTGGCAAATTAAATTAAATGTTTTACATACCAAATTAAATGCCTGACAAATCTATTTATACGTTTAACAAAGCAAATAGGACATATAACTGCACAAATCGGAATTTTTGATGTATTTTATTTAAAAAATCATATTAGTAGTACATAAACCGTTAGTATAAATACCTGCCCACACCCTTTATTCTTAAGACTAGTGAGTGCGTTAGTCGTTAATTAAAAAGACTGCGCGGCGCGCTGTCACAGTCTGTGCGCGCGATGTGTACTGAAGTTTTCAGACAATATTTTCATCATTAGTAAACACGACTTGTTTGGAAAACTTCTAATGTTCTCATCAATAGGTGAAAATACATACAAACTGATGATAATACATACAAATTCGTTGCATTTTCGCCCGTGTAAGAGAAAAATCTGTATTTCTCGAAACTAGTCGTGTTTACATTAATAAACTCAAAAGTGGTCTTAAACAAGTGTTTTACTTTATATTAAAATTTAAATATTAATATCTCTCATCTAACTTTTATCCACACCCAATGGTGCATAGGGTACTACTTCATATAACCGCAGTGTTGTTTTGATCGTTTACTAATGAAGGAAGGATGATCAGCCCTCCACTTCAGTGTCACTCCAGGGTAATATTTGATTAAATTAAGATTGAAATCTCACTGATATTTATGTGACCTCCTTCCTCACTGGGAATCGAACTCGGGACCTCCAGTAAGGTAGCCGAGCGTGCTGACCATTTCACTATAGAGGCGGATAATATACAATTTATATATAATATTTTACCTAATGCCAGCCTCTTGGACAAATAGTGACTCAGGGTGTCAAGGGGTGAGCCTAATTTCTTTACTGGCTTCTCGTCCAACAGTCCTAAGCTCTCGATAGCGGCTGCTCCCTCAGCACCTCCTTGTTCCACCACTCTGGTCTTCAGGTTCTCAAAAAAGATGTTGCTGTCAGCCAACCCCAACTGCTCGCAGATGTACTGCCTCTGTGGAGATTTAAGATTCATCGTTAAGGCCAAATATTCGTTAAAAGCAACTTTATTTTCTCTAAATCCAGATAATATTTTACGTAAACGATTTTTTTCTTAAAACATTGTTTTTGCATTGAATAAATAAGTTTTTCTTGGAAATAATTATATGGTTTTGAAAAAAACCATCAAGGAGTTATTGAAAGGCAAGGATTATTTTTTTTAATTAAACACTTGAAACAGTTATATTTATATATTCGACTAGTTTCGAAAACTTACAGATGTTTTTATCTTCTGATAAAAATTAAAAATTGAAAATTTAAATTAAAAATTAAAACGCATTCTGATTTGAGCGCTTGATACAAGCTTGAGATGTAAGCCGTAAGCAAGATTTGTCAAAACCCAATTTCGACCACACCCACCCTGTTCAACCATATAATCCTGACCTATTTTCACTAACATCCTTAGTACATGTTAAACAATTCAGGCCTTTAGTGCATGTTATTTTACAATCATTATTGTATGTTGGCCTTGGATCGACCGAAAACGCATGTGATTAATTTTTGTGTCGTTGTGTGTAAGTAGTACTATGGAAGTGACGTGTAATATTGTTTGCATTCTGGTGTAGTGATTATCCTGACGAAGAGACTGGTACGTCTCGAAACCGGTAGACAAAAATTTCAGTGAGTGATTATATACTAAAATTGCCAACATTTTTATTGACAAAATTAAAAATAATTATAAATGACAATCCTCAAAGTAAATGCTTTAGACATTAATAAAATTAAAAAATATGTCTCATTATCTTTTATTTTAATTTTATATTTACTTCATCACTGCATTTGAAAGGTCTGATTCTATAATGAAGATATATTTGCATATTCAAACTTTAGGAAAATTACGCGATTATCATTATTTTCAATTACATATTTATTAAATTGCACATTTCACTCTCCGTTTTTTACAGTTCAAATGTTAAGCTTTACTAGGTATGACCAAAAATCCAAAAGTATCATTGAAAACATTTAAAAAAAAACATCCCTTTATTGTTTTCAGTAGTCATCATAACGACTGAAAAATTCCACCTGTAATTAACGTCCACATTCAATGAAATTACTCTCAGTCAGTAAAAAGGGGATACCTCTCGATAGGACCAACAAAGGAGTCATTTAGGCGAATTCAAATAGGTTCCGTTTGGGTACCTGCCTACACGGCAGAACGGTCAGTGTTAGTGTTCTTTTTAATTGAATTGCTTCTCATTCCGGTTCAACCGGATACGAGAAAAAAGAGAAAAACGGCAACAGTGTAATTTTCCGGGAAAGAGGTTGAATTCAAAAAGAATAAAATGCACCACTACCTCACTTTGCGGGATGCCGGCTAACTTAATTATTGTCCTCAGATTCAGAATGGCGTTCCGCTAACTTTGTTTAAATTTTGAATAAAAAATAAGTTTTATTTATTTGAATTATTTTTACGCCATGAAGGTTATTCTTACTGTATCGTTATCTGCTGTGCTGGTCGGGGTTGTGGGCGTATGTCTACCGGCCAACGTCGGGTCGGAATCGGATCTAGCTTACTTATCGAACTAAATACTAATCCCTTTCACTGCCTACACCGGGGTACTTTTAGAAAATTTGGTGACGGATTAACAAACTTGTATTTATTTAGATTGGCAGTGACAGGTATATTGGAGGCTTTTAAATGTAAATTCACAGTAAAATCGGGATACAATTTTATATTGTTTCACATTTTTAATAAATTACACAACTTGGTTCGAAAAAAAAAATTGCTTTGCAAGAGCAGATCTGTCAGGAAGCCTAGATGCTTCTGTATCAGATCTGGGCAGGCGATGGGACAGCTTTCAATGTATTGTTATATTTATCGTTTACAAGTTCGACTCAAAAGCCCCTGCGAGGATTTATAATTACATTTATCTTACCTATTCTTACTATCCTATCTGCAGACAAGCCTATAAAGGTGATTGCGGGTGATTTCTTAAAACATGTTTTACATATACGAATATAAATATAAAACCATTATTAAAGACTAATTTTTAAATTATCAATTATAAAGTCAACATGACTTTTTTCGATAACTACAGATATTTTCATCAACAGGTGAAAATACAGTTTGTATTTTCACCCGTTGATGAAAACATCTGTAGTTCTCTAAACCAGACGTGTTTACATTTATAAACTCAAAAGTGGTCTTAAATAAGTGCTTATTTTTTTTATACTTTTATATTTCGATCGTTATGCTATTTCGCTAAACTTACGATAAATCATTAAATAATCAAAAATAAAAGTATATTAAAGTAGCTAGTTACACGAAACACTTAAATCAGTTATGATTGGATATTTTACTTAAACTTATTTGTATCGATACAAAAACGCTGATATTAATTTCACAGAGAGCCTAACTTATAATTTACGATAAAATTATATTTTTAAGTAATTAAGTATAACAAAAACATGTTTTTATTTACAAAATCTTCATAATCACGTTGACTTTAATGATTTTGCAAACACATTATTTATCCTTTTAAATTCCTTGTTTATCAGTTTGCTAATTGTAAGGCTTAAAACTTTACCAAACATCATTAACGTGTTAGTGCAAATGACGACAGTATTTTAGTGCTCAGAGTTAAATCACATTATTTAGTTAGTATTAGCAGTGGTTACCCAAGTAATATCCGGTCCATCAGGATGCAGCATGGGATGTGGATTCGGGTCAATAAGTCCTAGAAGTTGCATACAGCGAACACACTCCGCATATCCTGGAAACAATTAACAACGGTTATATCACATATCCAAACGTGTCTAAATAACAATGCCCTGCTTAACTATTATTTTAGTATTTTTTTAAATATATTTCATATATTTCAAAATATAAATTTCAACGTTTCGAGACCCGAAAAGAGAAGGTCATTGATATTTGTCCGATGTAAGAATGAATTTTTGAAGGAAATGAAAATTAATATATTTATATTATATGTTTTTGGGTGATTTTTTTTCAAATGTTGTTTCATTTATTTTTATTCTATTTATTTTCGCAGTTAAAATAATCTTTCATTCAATTACAACAGTTGGTTTAATATATTAATGGGGTATATTGTATTGAATTTTTGAAGTTGAAGTAAAGTGATGTGAAATGTTAAGAAATAAATAGATATAGGCTTATATTATTATTGCGTTTATATCTTTTAATTTATGTAGAACTTAATTTTTATACACACACACACACACAAACACTGTATGTTTTAAATATATATATATATATATATATATATATATATATATATATATATATATATATATATATATATATATATATATATATATATATATATATATATATAAATAGTTATATATTGACCTGGTACATTTCTTATATCTATAGTTTATCGCTCCATCATAATAACGTCATACAAGTATTTATTTGCAGCAACAAGTATTGCACCATATTGTGCAATTCTCATTTTAATGTTATATTAAGTCTGTGTGTGTGATCGTATTCTTATGAATAATACCTTTAATTCTTTATATTTAATTTATCTTGTTTTATTTAAAAAGTATGAATTATTTAAAAAAATACACATTTTTTAACACAAAAAAATATATTTACTCTTTTTTAAACATCAAATTCTTCATTAGAATTAAAAAAATATGTTGAGAGTCGAGCACATTCCATAATTTTTTTTATAAATTTACAGAGGGAATATCAACAAATTCCTTAGTTTTGAACCGTCTCAAATTTCAGTCAGAAACATTTCATAATAACTAAACACAAATACGCCTTGCGTGAAGTAGGGCGGTATGGCGCGGTGTGTTGTATCGGTAATGTAATATGCAGTTTTGTGGCAGCGCTAGCCATATTTCCAATTAGAAGATAACAATATGTCTGGTTCCGTGAATTTATTACGCGGAATGGTCTGTTTACGCGAAACACTATTCACTTTTCAGAACACACTCCTTTTCCTTCCTATACAACTGAAATAAGCAATTTCAACTGCGGTTTTATTCCATATGCATGTGTTTATACCATATATATTCCGATTCAATGATACGTTTATATGCCTGTTACCAAATGCTACCAGTTATTTTAATTAAATCACTTTCTAACAATATATTTATAATAAATGATAAATTCACACTTCAATAAGAACATCTAAATTACCATCACGCTGTTTCTCCTTAGGAATAAGCAGAGAGAATACAACACCACACCAATTAGTCTTTGCAAACAATATTTGCCTCCTCCACATTCATGCATCTCCTGATCTGACCGCTTTCACGTTTTTGACAAACTTGACGTACAAAGTTTTCTTTGATATTTCTCTGATCCTATTTCCAACTACATTCGCCTTATAAATTTGTTTTATCGTTCTTTCCTCGCTCATTTATTCCACATGTCCAAACCATCTCAACACACTTTTCTTAATTGTATCGATAATGCTTATCTCAGCCTTGCTTTCTAACCTTTTCTCAATATTCGAACATGCACATTAGTCTGAGAACTCGCATTTCGACTGCATTCAGTCTACGTTCATCTTTCGTTTTCCAACTCCATGCTTCACTTCCATACATCCGGGTTGGAACCAGGACTACTAGAACTTTATTTAGTTAGAACTTTATTTGCCATAACTGATTTCAATGTACCATCCACTCTGTTACCAGGATTCACTCACATTTATTTATCTTTATCAATCTTTCCATCCCTAGAAAACATACTTCCCAAATATACCAAATATTCTACCTGTTCCATAGTTTCCCCATTTACCAATAGTTTAACTCAGATCTACATTCACTTCTTTTAAAAACATAATATAAAATAAGATTTCTTCTTTTATTTTTTAATAAATAGGTTTTTACATCATTTTGAAGCGCTCAGTACAAATTTGAAGCTAATTTCTAACTATAATACAATGAAGTGAATCCAATTGATGAAATTTTGTCAATTATTGTATGAAGGCAAGATGATCAGTTTTGCGTTTCTGCTACCAGTCTAGTTTATATTCTCTCTTTTCTGTGGTCTGAATTTTGTAGTTTGGTATGCAGCAATAAATTATACCTCCTTCGTTTTTTCAGTCTTTTGAACCCAATTATCTACAAACTTATAGTTATTTTTTTTTAATGTGAACGGAATTAATTTTTAGTTTTATAATAAGTCTATCATATTTTATTATTAAGTAATATTATTTAATTAACTTGACATTGGCAAAAGCAATATATTTTATATGCAACGCCATTATATATTTGAACAAAAAAAAAACAAACAAAAAAACCTTATCCGCACCCCAATGGTGCATAGGGCACTGCTTCATATAAACACAGTGTTATATTGATCATTTACTCATGAAGGAAAGGTGATCAGCCCTCCGCTTCAGGTACCAGTCCAGGTTAATATTGAATAAATAATATAGTGAACGAATCACTTATATTTATTTGACCCCCCCCTGGGAATCGAACCCGGGACCTCCAGAACGGTAGGCCGAGCGTGCTGACCATTACACTGCGGAGGCAGACATTTAAAAAAAATGCGAAATAAATAAATATAAGAGTTGAGAAATTTATTAGAATTATAAATCGGATTTTGATTTTTATTTTTAATGATGAATAGAATACGATTTATATAATTCAATCACAATTTTGAAAAACTATATTTTTACTATCGTTTCATTATCAATCACTGATAACTTAAGTCAACAAGCAAGGATTAATGATAAGTCAAGAACCACGCTCTCACTTCATGGCAGATAATAATGTACTAATATGATCTTTATATCTTACCACTCGTATCAAAAATGAAAAATTGATTGATTGAAACGTTTCGGAATTTACTTGATTTTATTTATGTTACATTTGAAATCATTAATGATATTATTTTGAATTCACTCACAACGAATTGTTATTATTTTATTTTACAGATTTCAAAAAATATCTGATACGCACATTCAGTTCACAGTTTGTATTGCTTAAGTTTAAAAAAAATCGTTTAAAAAATCTTTAATTTTATGATTCCTTAATTACTTTACAGATATTCGTTCTATTCTCTCTGTCTAGTTAGTTTATCTTTTTTTTAAACCTATAGGTAAATTATGCATAGTTAGCGTGTTTAGCTACTGTGCTGGAGGTCCAGGGTTCGATTCCCAGGGGGGAGTGAAATTAATTATTAGCGATAATACACCTTAATATCTATATAATATTACTCTAAAATGGTCTCTGAGCGCAGGAGTAATCACCTTGCCAACATGTAACTAACTATCAAGATAATACAGCGCCAAAACGAAGCGGTTCCCTATGCATCATTGGGTGCGGATAAGGATAAGAAGAAGCATAGAAGAAGTTTATGTTTTAATTTTAAATCAAACACAGATTTTTCGAGTCTACTAAGTTGTATTTTATTAACAAAAAACACATAAAAAATCATATTGTGACAATTTTTTCGCCTTGTTAGGGCATTATCAAACGAATGTTTGACATTTGTTTGATAATGCCCTAACAAGGCGAAACAATTGTCACAATATAATTTTTTATGTGTTTTTTGTTAATAAAATACAACTTAGTAGACTCAAAAAATCTGTGTTTGATTTGAAATTAATACATAAATTAAAATGGAGTTCTAAAAATTAAACGCCAAGTCAATAAATACATAGAAGAAGTGTTGAGAGGTCTTGTGAATTAAATGAGTGAAGAAAAGTTCCGGATTCGATTTCCCGGGGATTATGTTAAATAAAAATAGTGAATAAAAATAATTTCTTAAATTGGTACCTTTGAATCTCAGAGTTCCCCTCTTCACTGTGTGAACATCCGACGCGATTCCATAAAGGTCAGCGTAAAGGGTGCTGTCTCTATTAGGGTACCCTTCGAGAGCGAAACCAGGAAGGAAATCCAAGGGCTTAGGGTTCGTCATCAATTCCCCACCACCGGCTATTTCTACGATCTATGAAAGAAAAATCACTTACAAAGATATAAAAATTCTTCAAATATATAATTTTTATACATGGAATAGTGCCCGTATTATTTTTTTACGAGACATAATAAGCCTTAAAATCTAGCAATAATTTAATTAGCAAATATATAGTTCTAAGCATTTTTTATTTGTTGTCAGCGGAGATCAGAGGGTAAACTTAAATATGAACCAAAGGCAAAATATGGGGATGGGTAATACTGTGAAAATTGTAAATCAGTTTTTTCTTTCTTTCTTTTTTGAATGTACATATATAATGTTAAAATATATTTTTAAAATATGTGTAATGAAAACCGTATTTAAAAAGAACTGCACTGACAAGACACACAAGGTGCATCGGTGGGTCTTTGCAAACAAAACATTTATGTTTATGAATTCACGCGATATAATTTTAGGACCATTTTGACGTAATGAAGTACTTGTCGGTCAAACCTCGATCAGGTAACCTTAATCTATAACGTCAACATTTGGTGAAGTCGAACGCATAGTTAAACACATAACCGTCGGCTACCTAATATTGTAGTCACCCAAACATAATTAAAATATTAAGCTTAAAGTAAGGGTTTAAGTTTTGTGCTGACATTTCTTAGTGGAACTGCATTTTATACTCATATGATAAAAGAACAACTAAGTATGTAGTTTTTCCACATATATTTTATCTGATCAGTGACCGGGTCTTGTCTTTACCTACATCATCAGACTGGTTTATGATGTCGGCAACGATGAAATGCATGACGAAAGTAGATTTAAAAATACCCAAAAATTACTGAAAATTTCTTCTAAATGTTTTAATATTAAGTATTTTTTTCAGTATGTTTTCCAAAGGCTTAAAACCTTGCGTCAGACCAACTATCCAAACATTGGATTTCAGTGATTTTTTACTTGAATTAACCATTATTATTCAAGGAGGATTTCTAGATGAAGGGTTTATTCATAAAATAGCAGCCAATTATGTAGTTAACCTAGCATAACCTAACCTAATCTATCGTAACCTTACCTGTCCACTACTGAGGTACTTGGCCGCAGACATAGTAGCTAGCAGCGCTCCTCGTGGCGACCAAGAGAACTTGTAACGCAGAGGATTATCGCTGTGCTCCGGAGCTGGCAACCCTGAAAAATATAAATCAATAAATGAATAAAAACAAAAAGTCACACAGTGAATTAAGAGGTTGCTAAATCCATGTCATCTGATTTTTGAAGCGTGGGTAGGCCCCAGACAAGATGGTCCGACGGTATTAAAACAGTAGCGGGCTTACACTGAAAGAGAGTCGCTTCCAACAGACAACTGTACAAGTCCAAGGAGGCCTTTGTTCTAAACTGGACACAAGGAGAAGGCTGAGTGAGTTTATATAAATGTATTTATATAAATTATGCTTGTTTTTTAGTTGGTACATAATAACAAAATAAGTCGAAAACATTTATTTTAAGTAACTACCAAAGCTAGGTGTTTAAGTAAGTTAAATTCCATCACGTAAACCGTACGTGTTGATAAACATTTTATTCTTTGCGATAACCGTTTGTTTAATTTTAACCACGAGTTAGTCCTTACAAATTTAAGCCCTCATTTCGCGGTCAGCGGTTAAACGTGCGAAGGGAATAAAACGGAGTTGAGACTGAGTTATGAGGGTACCAGGAGAGATGAAGAGAATGGTTGTGGAATGGAATACTATGGATGAGGTGCGAATCCTGGATATTATGTTAGAAAGGACCCCTCTACGTATGATTTATCGAATGATAAAGGATACCAATAATTCACTCTGATACGAGCGGATATGTAAATCGTATATTATCTCGGATCCATAGGAAAAAATACGGCGGAAAAATCATCAGAAAAACACTGTTGTATTCTAATAAATTGTGTGTACGAGTACGTACAGGGTATAAATTTGAAATACGAACATTTATACTAGGCTTCTCATATTTTCTATATGTGTCGCCTACTTTCAAAATCCGCCAGATCCAATTTTAAAAGATTTTAAAATAAATACTCCATCGGAATGCCAATTGTGGGTTTTATTGTTTAAAATATTTACAAACTTGAAAACCCTGCTAAAAATACTTAAAAACAGCGTTGTATTTCAAATTCCGCTATATTCATAGACCTTGCCTTCTGACCCTTATCGGCTAATCAGAGAGCGAGGATAGGTCAAAGATTAAGATGACGTCATCATCGGTTTTTCGTGTATTTTTTTAAATACTGAAAAAAAACTTAAAAATGTTAAAATTCTTTATTTCATAATGTTTTATCTACAGATAGACAAATCTTTTAAATACAAATGTTACCCGGTGAATCGTGCATTTTTTGGAAAATTGACTTACATGGATCTGGCGGATTTTGAAAGTAGGCGACACATATATCCCGTCCAAATATGATTGTTTGGGAATATTTATTTCGGGTGTAAATAATTTTAATTATTTTTTTTCTTTTGTTACAGGCAACATTCTTGCATTATACATCTGTGACTAGCGTCATGTTGTTTTGTCGGAATCTATAAAATATTTGACGAATTATTAGGTCTCTTATCATTTAATATTCGTTCAAATTTGTTGGCTAGATGACAAAATTCTAAATAATATTTTTTTTTGCCAGCTAACCTAAACTAACTAACTGACCATCACCGCTTTCCCGCAGGGGTAGGCAGAGAGAATCGAAGGCCACACCACCCTGTCTTTGCAAACATTATTCGTCTCTTCCACATTCATGCATCTCCTCATACATACTCAACGATTATTACGACTCCTGACCCAGCCGCTTTCAAGTTGACAAACTTGATTGTGCAAAGTTTTAAAAGTTTGAAACACATATACCATTATTACACAATGCTTGTGAAGCAATTAAAATATTTTTTAAAAATCTATGAAATAACAATGCAATCGAAAACAATTAAACAGCAGTCAAAAGCAAGCTGTCCGCCATGAACAAGATTAATTTTGCTGTTACAATCAAAAGAAAAAAAAATGTTGTTAAAAATTACGTTTCGCCCATCACATTTATTTATATATTGTATGTTTGTGGATATAATTATTTAATATACATATTTTGAAAGTAAAGTTAGTTTTACATGACGAACGAAGTAATCTGAATAGAAAATTTTAATTTTTTTTTTCAGTTTTACTTAAAAACTATGGGTGGTTTTATTTTCTCACAATTTTTGTTAGATAAAAACACACTGAAATTCGTGTGTAACGTTGTGTCAAAATGGAAAATCAATCCGTGAATAATTGAAGAAAATTTTACATTTTCAACAAAGGAACATAAATATATTTTTATAGATGAACGAAGCTTTTACGACTTTAAAAACATGCCTAGAAAGAGTTTTAAAAAATCATAAAATTCAAATAATAAAACATCAAACGAATCCATGAACCTAGAAACTTGTGATAAAAACCTTCTAAGTTTGTGATAATTCGAAGTTTATTACTCTTGGGTAGAAAATCGTAAATAGGACGAATAATCCATATTGATTTAGGAGTCCTTTTAATAGAAATGGTGGAAAGGGTTCATCCGACATACAATACTGGGCGGACCTTTAAATTATCCAAGTTATGGTTCAGTGGATTCCCCTAGAAGCAGTCTAATAAGGGACTTGCCAAGTCCAGAAGCCGGCTTGTTACTCATAATAATGTTCATTTTAACGATGGCCAAACAATTAAATACAAAAAATTGATATTTTGTAAATCCGAAGGTGAATAATAATTCTATATACTTCTTCAAACTTTCATCCGCACCCGATGGTGCATAGGGCACTGCATCATATAAACGCAGTGTTATCTTGATCGTTCATTCAAGAAAGAAAGGTAATTAACCTTCCAAGGTGCCAGTCAGGTGTCAGTCCAATATTAAATAAATATTAGAGTGGAAAAATAAGAAGATTTTTTATTTATTTATTTGACCCCCCTTCCCTGGGAATCGAACACGGGACCTCCAGTACGGCAGCTAAAAATGCATTACACTACGAAGGCGGACAATGTGGTTCTATATACATGCAAATAATTCAACATATAATATTAGTTTTTACTTTGTTTACATACTTTCAAAATATCTTATGAATATATTTCCTATATATGACCTATTTCATGGATTATTTGAGTGATTTAGAGAATTATATTAGAATAATGGATGCTTCCAGCGATTAGCTAGAATATTGTTGAAAAATTCTTATACTTCTACCAAATGATTTTGTTATTTCTCTTCTATTTATAATAAATAAAAATATAAATATTGCACAATGCTGCATTTGAATATGCGTGCTATTTTGGAACTCTTAGATTTATGATATGATCAACTGATGAAACAGTACATTAAGTTCATAACAGCAATCTGTGTTGGATTAGGATTCATATTTCGCTCACTCCTTTCAAGAACGTCATAAATCGAAAATCGTCAATTTTCAGTTGTTCGGAATGCCCAGAAAATATACTATATCCCAGCAAAAGAGGCATATTTTTAAGGTAATATTTACCCGCTGCAGGGTAGGAATTGTTGTTTTTGCCTTTTGAAGAAAAGGTATTGTTTAATTATTTTTTTAAATAAACTAAATATTTTTCAAATGGAGAAAAAACCTTCAGGTTATACTTAAAAAGATCTGTTATACAGTAAAAAGTTCAGTGAGTGGCTTGATATTTATTTTTAGTACATTGTATTATATTTTTAAACTTTGTATTATATTTTAAAACGTTGTATTATTATTATATTTTAAAACATTGTATTATATTTTAAAACGTTCTCCTGAAAAATCAAGTTTTTTTTTATTTATGACGTTCTTGAAAGGAGTGAGCGATTTGCCCACGCGTTTATTTATTTTTAATACATTGATTATATTTTTAAACTTAAAAAACGTTCTCCTGAAAAATCAAGTTTTTTTATTATGACGTTCTTGAAAGGAGTGAGCGATTTGTCCACGCGTTTATTTATTTTTAATACATTGTATTATATTTTTAAACTTTAAAAACGTTCTCCTGAAAAATTAAGTTTTTTTTTTATTTTTGACGTTCTTGAAAGGAGTGAGCGATTTGTCCACGCGTGTCCAGCAATCACTTAACCAGCCTATGATTGGTCATAAGCCCTGTAAATATCCAGACTTCCATATTTTTCTTCGTTCATCTTGAGATGTCAAAAAAAATACAAAAAATATATCTTCAAGTTTCTTCTCTATCGTACTTACTTAAAAAGCGTGCAATTTCACGTATAATATTATTCATTGAATGCTTTCGTAGTACTTAACTCTAGTCTATGAGACCGTCCCATAATAACGCCAGTAACGAGGGACTTATGCATGTATTTTCGGATTTTCCCAGTCCCAAGAGATTCATTATTCAATTCTGTCGCTTGCAGGGCTGATCTGATCTCTGCAGTAGAATGTCGTGAAATTATATTCATTTGAAAACATCCATTCATTCAAATATTTATTCATACTCGAGAATAACTAAACTGCGAGTAGCGGAATGAAAATTGAACATAAATTATTTGCAGTTCTATTCAAACATAAATCAATTTGCTTGTACAATAATATTGACTGAATTTTCGTTAAGGGGGAATTCTCAAAATTCAATTTCAGAAGCGGACGACCACGCAATAGGTTGGTCGTGCCTTCGCCCGCGATTTATAAAAATGTAAAGCAATTCGACTTTTTTTAAACATAAAATAATTAATTCAATGTCGTATTAGAGTAAGCGTGTATTTTTATCTCATTTAATATAATATCAATATAATAAAACTATAAATGTTTGTTTGTTCAAAATATTTAATCAATTTTCTTATTAGACAGGTGTGACAAGTAAAAAATATGTTTTTTTATAAAACACGTTTTTTATCACAATGGCAGCGTCATCTGTTGAAATTTACAACATCATGTGCAATACTAAACACTACTTTATAAATGACAGCATACTTGTTGACAGATGCTGCCTGTTAGTATTTTGATTCATAGATTTTTATTGCTTCCCAAGCATCGTGAAATCTAATATTTATATTTCATTTCCATTTAACCAAGTCGTGGCCGGGTATAACTAGTAGTAAAATGGATTTAACAAGGCTTCTTTACAACTGATTGACCACTTAAGTCTGTAAATTGATTAAACCTTCAGCCGTTTACTTTTATTACGCAATAGTGTAACGATACTCGTTAAATGGTTTGTCGTCTAAAATCAGCTGTTGCATAAAACCACCTCGTCTTCCACTGTTTATTTTCAGTATTTTGGTAATGGGAAAGTGCAAATTATGCATTAAAATTAACGGCTATGACAATAAACAGCCATCCATAGAATTTTATATAATATTAACATACATATGTGTACACATTAGCTTATTTTGTATGAGTACGGGTTTACAACCCCGAATATTCAAGCCAATGCTGCTTTTCCCCTCCCATTTCTTTTCTCATTCAGTACATTTTTATTTTACTTTCATCTTCTTTACTAACGTTATCTATATTTAATTGATCTTTATAACACTCTTTTTTCGTAAAACGAGCGCAGGACTGTTTATTACATTGATATAATTGACGATCAAGTTAACACCGTCGATTCGATATGTGCCCTATGCAATATTGAATATAGATATGATTTTTTAAACATTACAATGCAAAGCGTATTAGTCAAAACGTTTTAAAAAATTACCAAAGAAGAATTCAAATTAAAAATATTTTTTCAAAATTTTAAAATTCGTCTCATTATATTTTTTTGTAAAAAGAGAAAAACCTGTGTTTTTATTATTTACAAAAATTCTTCAATTTCTTACTATTTTTGTAAGAAATAACGGTTCATTATTAGAAATAGGTATCATATTGTGGCAGAGTGGGTTCGAACCGAGAAACGCGATACTAACCCCGGGAGCACAATCCGACACAACCTTGACAAATTTGATGACCTTACCTCCGCAATACGAGATGAATGACTCGATCCTGCCTCCAGTATTCTTCACCTCATCAATGCACTCCATAGCCAACAGATGATCTACTCCGGGGTCAAGTCCTATTTCATTCAGGAGAGTTACTCCAGCATCTGAAGCTCTATAAAAATACAATCAAGACCTAAGACAGCGTACAAACGGAACTCTTATTACAATACATTGGCACACACTGAAGGCCTTGTTATGGATATTTGTTGATAATTTTCTCTTCGTTTTTTTATAGTCCTCGTTTCAAGATAACGTTTTTAAAGTTTAAAAATATAATACAATGTATTAAAAATAAATATCAAGCCACTTATTGAATTTTTTACTGTGCATCAGATCTTTTTAGGTAAAACCTGAATGTTTTTTCTCCGTTTGAAAAATATTTAGTATGTTGAAAAAACAATTTAACAATACCTTTTCTTCAAAATGCAAAAACAACACTTTTTGCCCAGTAGCGTGTAAATATTAAGTTAAAAATATGCCGCTTTTGCTGGGATTTAGTACATTTTCAGGGCATTCCGAAAACACGCACAACTGAAAATTGACGATTTTTTATTTATGACGTTCTTGAAAGGAGTGAGCGATATGGTATGTATCATAAATATCGCGGTCTTTTCATGGGCTTCGATATGCGTAATCGACAGAAGTGAGGCCTTCCATAGTACGATTGAGACAAGGTTACAATTGATATCTAAATTAACGTTTATTTTTATTTAAGTGGCTCACTCTTTGTGCAGTTGCCTGACGGCCGGCGTGACGTAGGACGCCGTGACGAGGTGAGCGCCGGCCGCGATGCACTCGCGCGCCACCACGCCGTGCAGGTGGTAGGGCAGCAGCGACACGACCACGTGGCTGCGCCGCACGAGCGCCTGCAGCGAGCCGTGGTCCGCCGAGTCCTCGGCCACGCTGAGGTACACGGGCTCCACCCCCGGGTAGCGGGTGGCCAGCGAGTCCGCCTCCTCCTTAAGATGAGATGCTGCGAGACAAAAATAACAATAGAATATTACCTGAGGCTAGTGCCCAGTTGGCCGCGTTTCGCAAAGAGAAGGATAACACATGAAAGTAGGAGTGCGACGTTGTATAAAAGAAGACGTATGGATGGAAAAATTAATGAATCGGCGGGTATATACGAGGAGATGCATGAATATGGAAGAGGCGAAAAATGCTTGCAAAGGCAGAGTGGTGCTACAGCGTTCTATTATCTTTGCCTATCCCTGTGGGGAAGCGGCGTGATGGTAATTAAGTTTGTTTAGTTAGAATATTACATTTTTTCAACAATATTTTGAGTGTGTCCAAATACTTGTTTACAAATCTGGAATATCTCTAATTAGGATTTTTAACATCTCAACATAGATGCAGAAGAAAGAAAATGGAAAAAAAATGGTCAGAGCATTTACAGGGGTCACGACTCTCATGGGCCGGTTCCAGTGATCACACTACACAAGTGTAACATTCAACAATTCTATCCATGATTATATTAGGGTACCCGGATATGATGTCGTTTTTAATATGAAAAATCAAATATTCTTACTATCTTTATTTTTCAAGTTTAATTACAATACATATTTTCTTTTATTCTATGACCTTTTTCCATCTTGCTGGTAGCATTTCAAAGCATTCGTCAATATATATATATATATATATATATATATATATATATATATATATATATATATATATATATATATATATATATATATATATATATATATATATATATATATATATATATATTATGGTTTCTAGTTGAATACCACTTTAATTTATCAGAAGGGAAGCAAGATGAAAGCGGATTACTTTTAACACAAATTTATTTAGTTCTATCAAATTACAATCAAGAAAATACTTAAGGATAATCGCGTGACTCTAATATGAGAACAGTTGAAGTACGTGTCGATCTGAGGACGGGTGGCGACGAAGTGTCGCGGGCTCGCTCGTTCCGTTCGTTTCTGGTCTCGTGAAGGTAGCTCGCTACGTTGAGCTTGAGTTGCCATATTCGATGTACATTATATGTGTGGGTTGCCACATATATATATATATATATATATATATATATATATATATATATATATATATATATATATATATATATATATATATATATATATATATATATATATATATGTATACATATATATATATATATATATATATATATATATATATATATAAATATATATATATATATTTATATATATATATATATATATATATATATATATATATATATATATATATATATATATATATATATATATATATATATATATATATATGTCCGCCTCCGTAGTGTAATGGTCAGCACGCTCGGCTACCGTTCTGGAGGTCCCGGGTTCGATTCCCAAGGGGGGTAAAATAAATATAAGTGATTTTTTCACTGTCATATTTATTCAATATTACCCTGGACTGGGTACCTGAAGCGGAGAGCTGATCACCTTTCCTTCATGTGTAAACCATCAAGATAACACTGCGTTTATATGACGCAGTGCCCTATGCACCATTGGGGTGCGGATAAGGGTTTTATTATTATATTATTATTATTATTATTATATATATATATATATATATATATATATATATATATATATATATATATATATATATATATATATATATATATATATATATATATATATATATATATATATATATCGTTAATAAATAAAAAAATAGCTGCCTTTGTTGTTGTTTTTTTTACACATTTAATTAAATATAAAAATAAACGATTCTTCTTTTAGATATTTCAGTAGGTTTTTAACTCCCTTTGAAATTTAATTTTGGCCAATGAAGTGCAAGCACATCGGTTAAATAATCTCCATTCCTAACCGATTGAAAACAAAGCACTTTTATTTTGGAATTCAGAGATGGGCGTCTTTATTGTAATTTCAACATGCAAACTATAAAATACGGAGTGATTCAATTTGATATTCAAATTACATGTTTCAGAAGTTATCAAACTGTTTTTTTACACCCTTCAATTAAATTATTTTCTACTAAAAACACATCGTAAATTGAATACTTCTTGGTAATTATTCATAATAAAACCTTCGAAAAATATTAGACAACAATAGATGTCTCTAGTGAAGTTTTAGTGATTCATGAACAAGGTTTCTAAATTGGTTCATATATATAGAACTTCCAAGAATTTGAGTAGTGTGGTTGTCAATAATGGGTAGAATTGGTGAATGTTACACGTGTGTAAAGTGATCACTCAAACCAGCCTATGACGGTCGTAAGCCCCGTAAATGCCCAGACTTCCATATTCTTCTTCATCTTTGATGAGATGTCAAAAAATAATATGAAAATAACTCCTGTAATTGGAGATAATCCAGATTTTGTGAACAAGTATTTGGACACACTCAAAATGTTGTAAATAAATTATCTGGTCAAATTATAAGCTTAATAATAAAAATGAAAATGGTATTTTCTGGCGTTTCTCATGTGTGTGATTATAATCCGGGATTCGGATCTCACATACTAATATAAGAGTTTCTGCTTAATAAAAAGCTTCTTTGCATCTCACCAATAGATGTCTCTAGTGAAGTTTTAGTGATTCATGAACAAGGTTTCTAAATTGGTTCATATATATAGAACTTCCAAGAATTTGAGTAGTGTGGTTGTCAATAATGGGTAGAATTGGTGAATGTTACACGTGTGTAAAGTGATTACTCAAACCAGCCTATGACGGTCGTAAGCCCCGTAAATGCCCAGACTTCCATATTCTTCTTCATCTTTGATAAGATGTCAAAAAATAATATTAGACAACTAAATAAAAGTACTAAAATATATTTCATCAGCCTAATAATTAAATCTTTGATCTGAAATACATCAATTAACAGCGTATTTCTTAATTACCACTGTACCCAGCCACGCGTTTCTGTATTTCATTCGGATAAATAAATAAAATAAAAATAAAAAGATTTCATTTCCAATATGCATAATTTCAAAATGCCTGTGAAACAAAAAAAAATATTAATCTATCAAGCAACAATGTATTTAAAAAAAAAAACAGTATATCTTATGAAGCGCGCCGTCCACCATTAGGTTTGTTTAGTATTGCGTGTTTAGATATATCCTTCAACAGATGGCGCTACCATTTTGGTAAAAAATATTTTTTTTTGCAAAATCATTTTTTCCTGTCGCTTTTTAAATATTTTTTTTTACAAAAACAAATAAAAATATGCGCGTATTTGAATCCCACGTTGCATCAATATTTCAAAGTAATTGGTGAAAAACTTGAGAAATTTTAAGATTTTGAAAAAAGTTAAGTTTACAAAATTTATATATTTGTTGACATAGGTTTTTTTTTAACTGCCAGTTGAAGTATTTATCCAGAATTTGGGAAAAAACTTAAACTACATAATAAGATAAAGATCTCCGAAAATCTGAAGCTATAATCACTTTGTTTTATTCAATCAACACTCAAGCTAATACCACGTCAATCCAATAAGGTGCTCTATGCACTATTAGGTCCGGACATGGGTCAGAAAAATGCAACAAAATAAAAATTAAGTAAATGTTCTTAATATTCGTAATGGGATAAACAGTTGTGTAAAAGTCCGAAGAAAATGTTTGTCACCCCTGAGTCGTTCAGTCTTGCATATTGGCGATTTGTTTGCGACCGAACCAAAGTGGGATTGGAATTCAGTACAATGTGTACCTAGGTGCTACTATAAAGGTGTATACATACAACCCGTCTCGCTAATGTAGGCGCCATACATTATTCGAGCGGGGCACCATAAATAAGCATCCCCAAGTACTAACCCCTGCCATAGATCTTTTGCACCTTCTACCCTTATTTATTAACGGGATATAGTCCGAATTATTGTCGTCTGATTTTTCACGTCATTTGAAGTGAGCGATAAAGAAATCGAGTCAATTTATACGATAATATACATATTTTTTTTAATTTAACCCCTTGAATTCAAAATTTTACATGTCGCTCACTCGTTTCAACAACGTCATAAATAAAAAATCGTCAATTTTCAGTTGTGCATGTTTTCGGAATGCCCTATATGTACTATATCCCAGCAAAAGAGGCATATTTTTAACTTTATATTTAACCGCTACAGGGCAGAAAGTGTTGATTTTGCATTTTGAAGAAAAGGTATTGTTTAATTTTTTTTTAAATATACTAAATATTTATTAAATGGAATATTTTTTAAAAAGATCTGTTGCATAGTAAAAAGTTCAATAAGTGGCTTGATATTTATTTTTAATACATTGTATTATATTTTCAAACGTTCTCCTGAAAAATCAAGTTTTTTTTTATTTATGACGTTCTTGAAAGGAGTGAGCGATGTGTTTACGATTTTTTTAAACTAATCTAGTTAATTTCGAAACCTCAACATAGATGAAGAGAAATATAGAAGTCTGAATATTTACATGGCCTCTGACCTGTCATAGGCTGGTTAAGTGATCACTTTATACACGTAAATCATTAAATATATTTTTATATTGAAACATTAATTTGTTTACTATATTTATACATAAAAATACATATACCGTATACCTACATTCATTTAAGAATTTTAAAACATGATTAATATTTTTTTGCAAAGATCCACCAAGCCACCATGTGTCTTATCGGTGGAGTTCCATGTACATAGGTTTTTTTATCTATTTTTGTTTTTTTTTATCCATTTTAAATGATTATTTACCATACATTTTTTTAAAGGATTTTTTTATCAAAACATGTAATAAATTGAGTATGTGTAAATAAACTGTGAGTATGTGTGTTTCTGTGTTTTTGTGTGTTGAAAGAATAAAAAAACATTTAAAATATGCAGAACAGTGGGTTTTTTACTTTAAACAAACCTTTTTAAAATTAAGCTACCTTTATCATTACGGGCAGTTAAACATTTGAAGCTATTTATATCGGGACAATCAATGGCCTCGGCCGCAGAACTCGGGCAGTATAATGCCTGACGCCGGCCCTATGTCAATTGGTGGTTTAGCACCGGGTGCCAATGGGCCAGCCAATGTATTTTCAAGTTCTTGTAAAGACGGTATAATTAGTTCAGTCAATTACCTAAGAGCTTTTCAGCCGCGAACGCCAGAGCTGAAATGGGAAAACCTCATAATCCCTATGATATTTACAGAAATATATTCGAGATTAACTAGGTTTTGTTAACCAAACATCAACCTTTTGAAAGCCAAAAAACAATATGATGGAAGTTAGGGCATTTACGGGGCTTACGACCGTCATAAGTTGACTTATGTGATCACTTTACACGTGTAATATTCACCAATTCTACCCATGGTTGATAACCACACTACTCAAATTCTTGGAAGTTTTATATATCGCTCACTCCTTTCAAGAACGTCATAAATCAAAAAACTTGATTTTTCAGGAGAACATTTTTAAAGTTTAAAAATATAACACAATGTATTAAAAATAAATATCAAGCCACTTATTGAACTATTTACTATGCAACGGATCTTTTTAGGTAAAACCTGAAGGTTTTTTCTGCGTTTGAAAAATATTTAGTTTATTTAAAAAAATAATTACACAACACCTTTTCCTCAAAATGTAAAAACAACATTTTCTGCCCTGTAGCGGGTATATATAAAGTTAAAAGTATGCCTCTTTTGCTGGGATAAAGTACATTTTCTGGGCATTCCGAAAACATGCACAGTTGAAAATTGACGATTTTTGATTTATGACGTTCTTGAAAGGAGTGAGCGATATATGATCCAATTTTGAAACATCGTACTTAAATCACTAGAACTTTACCAGAGACATCTATTGGTGAGATGAAATAAGTTTTTACTGAGCAGAAACTCTTACATTTGTATGTGAGGCCCGAATCCTGGATTATAATCACATACACGAGAAACGCCGGAAAATATCATTTTCTTGTTATTATTTTGGCTTATAAATTGACCAGATAATCACTTTATACACTTGTGTAACGTTCACCATTCTGCACATAATTGAACAACCATATTGCATTCATGCAAGATATGCTCAAAAGGTATAAGCTGTATACTTCACCAATCGCTCCTTTCGCGCAACTGATGGCGTCACAATCGGCCATATTTCACGCATGTATCGAAAAACCTTACTGGTATGCGAAAGGATCTAAGACTATTCCACATATACAGGTTTCAAAAATTTATGATGTTAGTTAAGTAAGATTTTAATAAAAAAATCATTAAGGTTTAAAATAAAAGGTATAAAAAATCGCACTTATTTACTGATTAAAATAACTGGAAAGCATCGTTTCAAAAATAAAACTGACCTTTAAAATAAGTAAATAGACTGTTTTGAATAAACCACACCCCTTACTGTCTAAGGTCAGGATAGCAGGTAGTTAGTAGTAGGTAAAAACCATCTTAATACAATACAATCCGAAAACATTGCAAGAATTTTAAGAATTGCAGTATTTAAAGACATAAACCAATTCTGTAGGGGTGCCTAAAACATATGGCCAGGACTGTATATGTAATATGTATTGAATAATTTTCGCCAAAATGTCGTTTTAACCTTGTTATTTTCCCAATTAAATATAAATGCTTTATTTTGAAAAATTACCCAGTTCCATATGATACACCTCTGTTTCTTTCTCACCCTTGCCTGAATAATACATCATTTAAAGTGAAATCCCCTCTACGGTTCATTTCTATCGGTCCACGCGGAGTCTGAGAGATCAGTAAGATTAATTATCGCGACCGTAAGGGTCCTAATTATTTCTTATCAAGCGCAATAAATCTCCCGCCTCAAAGGTTTATAATACCTTTATTATCTTTGCCCAGATAAGACCACCGTAAACATTTTAAATTGAATTTATGACGCTTTTGATATTTTTATCCCAGCTGTAAAAATATAAATATTGTCATCACGTAGTCGCTACGTGCAAAGTATTCAGAGATTACTTCACTCTAAATTGTGCTTAATTCGTAATAAAGATTTGGACAAACAGACAGGCGGTAAAACCCGCAGTCATAATCCCTCTGCGTATTTATTTGGACGGAAATTGAAAGGACCGTTAATAAATACACGCGCTTACAAAACTGATTTATTGAAAATTTGCTCTTTTTTGTACATTTTTTAAAACCAAAATCTGGCTCTTGTGGAAATGAAATGTGTCCTTCTAATTGAAATGCAAAAATGCAATTCGAGTTTGTAGTATTCAATCTATCTTATCTATTTGAAAAATGCAAAAATATTAAACCATTCCAATGACTAGTTTTTTTTTAACCATGAGAAGGTTTTTGAAATGGTTGTATGGCTCCATAGTGTATTTATTGGTTTACGTTTAACTACCATCGATCAATGTTTGGCGATCAATAAATTGTTTATTGCTGGAAATCAAACATTATTTCTGTAATGCGCATAATTGGTTGGAATGACGTGTTAATTTGACTAATGACGCTCCATCAATAAACCATTATGATAATTAATTCTACGTGATTTTGTAATAAGTTACCCTAATTCAATAAAATATCAATCCATTGGCATTTATTGTTTTATTAATATTTCTATTACGTTATATTAAAAGTTTATTAAAACTGAATCACAAAGTTGGTCAATTCAATAGTTTGAGAACAATTAGTGCCTTGCACATATGCACATACTGAGTAACAGCGTATGCTTGATAACTACATGAAAAAAATATAGATTATTATAAAGGGATATATTTTTTACCTGGAGAGGTTTATCCTGATAACGGTTTAGTTTATTATGTTTTCCGGTTCCAAACGATATGACCATTTGAAAAGTTTTTATTTGTCCCAATTCTTTCGCAAGTCGTTAGCCCCGAGAGAAGGGAAACTTGGAAACAATATAATCACGACCGCTTTACTTTGTCTCCAGGAAATGGTCCAGCTGTCCTATTCTGAACACGCTCATTTAATCCTTTATCATGCGAGATAATAAATTAATAAAATACCTACATAAAACGGGTAAGTGCCAACATACACTCACATATTAAAACGAACTATTCCAAGTCTAGAAATATAAATTTTTAAATGTATAAATTATCAACTTTAAAAAAAAACATTATTTTTGTTATTGTATATTATTTATCTTATAATTCTGTTAAAAAAAAAGTAACAAAATAAAAATACTCCCCCTTTCAACTCCTAACCTGTTTCTACTTGCTACACTCTGCTTTTTCTACATACATTTAAAACAATTATTTTTTTTACTCATTCAATCTGCAATTCTTCAAACTTTTTTTAAAAATTATGTGTTGAAATTTTTGAACGCAAATTCTAGATTTCATCCACTTATGAATTATGTATATAAAGATTTTGTTATCATATTTAAACATTCATCTAGAAGAAAATGAAAATCTGGGCCTTGACAGAACTTGTGATCTATCTATCATAGACATAAAACAGGTCATAAACGCATCATCAGGTTTTGTAGTTATTTACGTTTTATGCGCAAATTTTGTATTATTGTATTAACTTGGAGATGCTCGCTCTCTCTGTCTGCAATTTTTTTTTTTGCTTTTTTATTCAAGTTTTACTTAACAAATACCACTATTTCTTAAAATCTATTATGACACGTCTTTCGATGCATTCCGCATCATTTTCAAACACCACGTTTTTTTTAAATTAGCAAAGCACCCAAAATTGAGTGATTCATGACACCACGGTGTTTGAACTCAATCAATTTGGACGGTATATTGTATTTTATAAAATGGTTATTTATTTTTTTAAATAAGTATAGGTAAATACTAAGGTAGTACTCATGATTCAAATTAGTATTAAAAATCTTGTCTGAAAACACATAAGAACACATCGCGAGCTCAGACAACGACAGCGCACCGCGTAAGCTTGCCAACTTAACGACTTATTGATGCACTTAATAGTCTTAAAAAAAAATATGTGGGCAGGTATTTATACTAACGGTATATATTTTGCACATATGAATGTGTTTTTTATACAATAAAACGTCCAATTTAAATTGAAAAACCTGTATAAAGTAAACATAAATTGTGTGCATTTTTCGTTTATTATTTTTAACGACAGCTTTTCGTATATTTTTCAGTTTATTTTATCGTCGAGAGTTAACAGTGCGTACGGAATATTACAGCTGGAATAGCTTTTGCCCTAATACGATTTGTTCGATAATACAGAAACACGGTGCTGTAATGAGTTCAGATGAACTCAGAAGAAATGAGATAAATTCCTTTGGTTTTTTGTGAGAAAAAAAATCTAATCATGGCTCACTCCTGAAACGTAAGCAGATGAAACTAGCAGTATTACCAATATCCGGAAACGTGTTGTTTTGAATATTTAAAGAGAATCAGAAGCATTGCATTTTTTTTAAACCGCAATAATTCATAATACTTCCCTACAACCCGACTCAAATTATACAAATACTTCTTTATAATATAGTAGTTAGCGTGTTTGACAACTGCGCTTGAAGTTTGGGATTAAAACTAATTCATTTATATTTAGTTATAATTTGCACACGAAAAATAGTATACATAGCAATTTCTATATTTACAAACATTTTCAGCACAAATACGAAGAAATATTTATGTTGATATTATAAACAAAAGTATTTCATTTTTAATATAAGTTTTACTTTTTCTTCTTCTTTCAAATAACATTAGATGGATTCGAACCCAGAAGACTCAGAGACCGCGACACTTACCACAGAACCATAACCCGATGCCCGGATTTATATTGTTTTTAAATAATATGTTATTTTTTCTTAAATAAACAATTTTATTTTATTTTTAAATATTCAATAATAATGTATACAAAAAGAACTCCACTGACAAGACACACAAGGTGGCTTGGTGGGTCTCTGCAAAAAAAAATTAAATATTTTTAAAATTGTTCTTTAAATAAATGTATAAAATTTATGTTTATAATAAATAAATAGTTAACAGACCTAATAATAACGTCTTTACGCGCGTTGCATTAACACAACTTTGAAATTTTTTTGAAGATAAAATTTCGCAATTTTGAAGCGTTGTTTTGATATCGCTTACTCCTTTCAACAACGTCATACATCAAAATCGACAGTTTTCAGTGATGCATGTTTTCGAAATGCCCAGAAAATGTACTTTATCTCAGCAAAAGCATATTTTTAACTTAATATTTACCCGCTACAGGACAGAGAGTGTTGTTTTTGCATTTCGAAGAAAAATTATTGTTTAATTTTTTTTTTAAATACTAATCATTTTTTCAAATGGAGAATAAACCTTCAGGTTTTACCTAAAAATATCTGTTGCGCAGTAAAAAGTTCAATAAGTGACTTGATATTTATTTTTAATACAATTTATTATATTTTCAAACTTTAAAAATGATATCCTGAAAAATCAAGTTTTTTGATTTATGACGTTGTTGAAAGGAGTGAGCGGTATGTAGGATGGTAAAATTTTTAATAAAATGAGGTTTCTAACTCGCCGTCAATTCAATTTGTCAACAGCCTCCAATTTTAAAGCAGTTTATTGCAAAAATATCACCCTCTATTAATACGAGTTATTTTTTTTTAAATTTAACCTTAAATGGAATCTATTATCATCATTTTTGACATCTCAACAGCACTGGAGCATTAAACGTCTACCTTCCTTACT
This sequence comes from Brachycentrus maculatus, assembly GCF_059751285.1. NCBI lineage: Eukaryota > Metazoa > Arthropoda > Insecta > Trichoptera > Brachycentridae > Brachycentrus > Brachycentrus maculatus. The sequence goes on from NW_028281105.1 coordinate 230,257, forward strand.
GTTATGCCTCAGATGTGACGTATTTTTCCCACTTCCCAATGAGACTTCCTGACAGATTGACTTATTTATTTGTAACATTAAACGACGTTTACCGTTATAAGATATAACGAACTCATGTGATGAAATAAATTTCCACGTAAATTTTACGAGTTTTACAACAATGACAATGTATTCCCTCTCCAGATTTAACTTATCCCAGCCACATAATAAATATTTACATGTAGCATCGTCAGGTAGTTTAAGTTCCTAACTACGTGCGAATTGGTTCCCTAAGACTTTGAACAAACTGTCGTAGTAATGGGGTTACTTTGTAGAGCTGTAACATTGAACGTTACAAGTCCTCGCCGCGGTGAACTAGTGCTAGCACAGTGTCGACGTATTTGTATAGTGACACGTAAACAGCTTCATGTAATTTGATCATTTGGAACTTGTTTAGTATGCATCATGATAGTAGCAAATGTTTTAGTACGGATTCGCTGCAAATAATGATAGCTGGATTCGTTACTATACTGACGTGAGCGTTACCGACTCTACATGAAACAAAACCGCCATCATTACCGGTTTATAAATTTCATTTTATTTCTTCAATAACCGGTGATAGTAAGCCCACCACTTAATTTTCTTTAATTCCAGGTTCATTGAACGAAATTGAATTATTCGTTTTAAACGCCTTTTTTATTTTTGAAAGAAATTTTTTTTTCCAAATAAATGTATGGTTTTGAAAGGAAAATGTATTTAAAGGTAAGAAGTTGTACGTATTCTAAAAATATCAAATATCAATTTACATTCTTCAAAAAATGTGCGCGGACAACACGTGTAGCTTCTCGCGGAGCCGGTCGCGGACTGAATTCGTATATTTGAGAGTCCACCTTAATCAATACAAAATAAAAATGTAAATGTTCGTTTGTTCAAAAGCTTAAATTATCTTCGTGGTTGTGAAATGCTTTTTTTGTATGCTGAATACTTAGTTACACGAAAACGCGTTCAGTTTTATTAAGATGTAAAAAAGTAATTCAATAACTGTGAAACATTTGGCGTATTGTACATATTGGGTACTCTCGTAAATTTAGTAATATGTAGCTAATTTCATACTGTGGTATTCGGGTTATACCGACGCAGAAAAGCAAAATGTCACTAAGCGCCACTGAGCGATTTACAGAAGAAGAAAAAATATTCTGAAACTTGTCATTTTTAATAATTGATAAATAAACATGATGCAACTAAATAGATATTATTATTTGCTTGGGTTGAGTATTTTTATTTTATTTTAATGGTGCCGAGAACACGCATGTGAAAGAACGTATCAATTGAAGCTTATGCTTTTCGGAAATTTCGGAAGCTGTATTTATATACAGCTTCCGAAATTTGAGTAGTGTGGTTGTCAATCATGAGTAGTCTACCCATGATTAACAACCACACCATGATTGACAAATACACATGTAGCATTCTCTAGTTTGGTGAATGTTACACGTGCATAAAGTAATAATTATATTCATATAAACCAGCATATTTACTATATACCAATGTATTTACAGGTCGTAAGCTTCGTAAATACCAAGACTTCCACATACATATATATCCTTCATCTTTGTGAAGATTTCCACATTTAAAATAACTTCCGAGTGAATAAAATCCATATTTGCTAACAAAGATTTAGGCACATTTAAAATATTACAAAACGAATATTTTTAAGTGTTGCTTCAAGTATTTTTTGTTTACAAAGATTTGAATATACTCAAAATATTGCGAAACAAATATTTTAAAGTATTGCTTCAAATATTTTAGGTTTATAAGGATTCGGACACACTAAAAATATTACAAAATGCATATTATTCATAGTGTTGCATCAATTAATTTTAGTTTATAAAATTTTAAACGAACTTAAAATATTACTAAACAAATATTTTAAAGTGTTACCTTAAGTATTTTTAGTTTATAAAAGGACAAACTAGAAATATTGTAAAATGAATATTTTTAAGGTGTTGCTTCAAGTATTTTAGGTTTCCAATAACGCTGTAATATAGCTGTTGTTCTACGTATATTGTCTCCTGAATAACGTCTTGCCCACACGACAATAATACATTTCCTTGAGAAAGTAGAACTTTGCTCATTTGAAACAATTAACTCCACCGCTAGTTAGGATTGTCAGAAAGGGAGACATCCCTCTATTCCGGTATAGAAATAGGCCGTGTATTGTGTTGATCGCAGCCTTCGCTACAGTTCAAGATCCATCGCTGAATTAAATATTCGCCTCCAGAATTCTGAAGCTTTCACGGAACGCGCTCGCTAAATATTAAATACATTTACAGCTTCGTTCAGCCAAAGTCACTTCCACTCGAGCGAAAATTAATAGGTATAATTTGTTGATAAATTTTAAGACAGGATCAGCTGGACGGAAATATTTTTAAGTGAAGTTTCTTAGGCGGCGATTTGATGAATCGATGATTGGACGAGAATGGAGAGTAAAATTTCAAGGACGCGTCACGTTTATTAGGCACATTTAGTTACAAAAGGGAGAAGAAAGACATATCGTAGAGAGAAAGAGTAAGGAAGAGATGCATTTTTTTTCTTGTTGTGTCGAAAACATCGAGTCACGCACATACATTTAACATATTTTAGTTTTAACAAACTATTAATATCAATATTGCCAATTGAAGCAACATTCACAATAGAATAGAAAGAAAACAGAAATCAAAAATTTTCTAAATTGTTAAATCTCACAAAGCTTGCGAAGCAATGCAAATATTAAAAATCTATGGAACAAAAATTGAATCGAAAACATTGAAAATTTGAAGCAACTGTATTTGTCAAAAAGTACTTTGTCTGCCTTCGTCTGTTTGCTTAGTATTGTGTGCATCACTTTTTCGTACAACAGATGGCACTGCCATTACGGAAAATTTAAAAAGGTATCACAGTTAAATAAAAACACGCGAGTATTCGAATGCATCGTTGTAACAAAACTTCAATCGATTAACGATGTTGATTTTTCAATCGGTGAGGAGATATGTATTAGATTTTTATCAAACGGACATTAACATTTTTATTTGAATAAATAAAAAATTTAAAAAATGTAATTAAAAGACGTTTAAAAGTGTTAGGATATAATTTTTTTAAATGAAACAATATCATATTTGACTTAATATAATATTGGATTATAAGTACAAAATTCTTTGTAAAATATTATTTTTGACATCTCATCAAAGATGAAGAAGAATATGGAAGTCTGGGCATTTACGGGGCTGACGACCGTCATAGGCTGGTTTAAGTGATCACTTTACACACGTGTAACATTCACCAATTTTACCCATTATTGACAACCACACTACTCAAATTCTTGGAAGTTCTGTATATATGAACCAATTTAGAAACCTTGTTCTTGAATCAATAGAATTTCAGTAGAGACATCTATTGGTGAGATGTAAAGAAGCTTTTTTACTAAGCAGAAACTCTTATATTAGTATGTGAGATCCGAATCCTAGATTATAATCACACACATGAGAAACGCCAGAAAATACCATTTTCATTTTTATTATTTAAGCTTATAATTTAACCAGACAATTTATTTACAACATTTTGAGTGTGTCCAAATACTTGTTCACAAAATCTGGATTATCTCCAATTACAGGAGTTATTTTTATATTATTTTTGACATCTCATCAAAGATGAAGAAGAATATGGAAGTCTAAGCCCAGACTTCCATATTCTTTGTAAAATGTTTGGTTCATTCACTTTTTTTCTTTCCTACCCACTAACAAACCTTTAAAAGATAGGCTTATTAGTTACAAAACTACTTGAATAATTAAACAATACTTGAATAATTAAACAAGTAAGCCTGTTTTTAAGAAAATTAAATTAAAAATATTTTTGTTGTGATATTAAAGAGCTTTTTCTTTTACGGTACTTACATTTCTCAGTTTGGAGGTAAACCGAGTAATAAGGTTCCCACTTTCGGTTTAATTTTATTTCCAAGATTGTCTGAAGTTTGAGTGAACTTTGCCCTAATAGCTTCAGTACCCTAATGAATTCACAATGATTCTCTTTGAGTAACTTCAGAGTGATTCCGATTAACGATGTTAATTTTTCAATCGTAAATACTCGTTGTCGACAGCTGAAGAAATCGAATTAAGAGGGAATTTCATGGAAAAAGTTGTTGACTTAATTACGCTTCTATTTGACTTTGTATTGAAAACTCTATGTAATTCGGAAAATGTAAGATAAGTATTGAAATCTTTTACGCGGAATAATTTTCATTCACGACATAATAAATATTACCATTGATAAAAAGTTAAAACTGCGCAATCCTCCCTGTATTTTTTAAAATATATTTTTCTAGTTTTTTATTATAATTTTTGTCTGTCAAGCGTAAGTAAGCGCGATTAAAAACCGCGTTGGAAGTGATGGATTTGATTCTCATTAGGGTCAAAAAAATTGTGTCGATTTTTCACTCTCGTATTTATTTGATATCACCCTGGACTAGTATAAGAAGCGCAGGACTGATCACCTTGCTTTCATATAAAAATATATCAAATAAACATTGCATTTATTTGATGCAGTGCCCTATGTACCATTGAAGTGGGTAGCTTATATGACAGGAGCGAATATGGTTTCAAATTAATTATAATCAATCATTAATTATGAACACATTCTTTGTAGATTTCAAATGTTTACACATTGTAGACAGATTAATTCAAATGTATATTTTACTCACTTCAATTGCTTTAAAAACTAAGGCACAATTGCTTGATTTTTTTCTCGGACAAATGACGATAAGTGTAGGTTTACACTACAATACAGAAATTTTATCTCATTCATTGTATCAAAGCTCATTTTTCAATATGACGTTTGCAATAAAACAACTTACCCACAGTAATGGCGATATTTTTATCCCTATGAAGGTATTCCACAACAGGAGCACACACGAATCCGGCTCCCAACACTAAAACGTGTTTTTCAGGTTCAGTTTGTTCACCTTCAGTTTTCTGCCTTGATCTCCCACTGAAAACATAACAATAATTGAAAATCTTCCCCTCTTTATTAATTACCACTGGTTATTATATTAAAAGAACATAAGTATTTTACTTATCCAATGATATTTACGTATAGTCGTTCATGGATTTATTACTTATTCAGTGTTAATGCGGAGTTTTATTAAGGTGTTTAAGTTTAAGGAATTTCTGAAATGTTTTTGAATAAATTTATTTTCACCGATTTTGAAAAAAGAAAAACACTAAATGCGTGGCATTGAAATTATATCGAAGTTTTTTTTTTATGTTTCATATCCACTTTAAAACACCTTTATTATTTTAAATTGGAAATTTTTATGATAACTTTATTATATTACTAACTCATTTGTCATTTTTTGTGGGTAATTGTAACTTTTCTGGTGTACTGTAATTAATATAATTTAATTAATTTTGTTTACTTTTGGAAAGTTTGTTAGCACCTTAGTATTGACGCGGATACCATTTCGATAGGTTTTTTATGCCTTACATACTTCTTGCCAACATTCCAGACAGCATTCGCAACTCACGGTCCAGATGACAGATGCTGCAATGCGGTTCAAAAGGACGGCGAGAAATGAGAACGACATGCTTTATTTTGATCTTCCAGGTTTATACGAGTTCGTTTGTTCTGTAAAATTCTGCTATTTTCACCGTGAACCGTATCTTTAGGTCGTTTACAAAGCAACCTCATGTAATAAAAAAATAACAAGTACATATTTCACAACATTTTGAAATATGTACTTGTTATAGTTCAAATACTCTCTTTACCTGGGTTTTTCCACTTTGGAGTTATTTTTACATTTTTGACATCTCAGAATAGATGAGTCTTAATTAATTGATTAATTTATAGAAAGCTGAAATATATATTTTTTTTATTTGTGCTTGAAACAGTTGAAAATTTTGAGTAAGCATTGAAAAACGTATACCATGTACACATGTTTTTGAAAAAAATTCAATTACTCATTTAGGATTCGTTTTTCGATGAACCTTTCAGCCAGCAATATAAGTACAAAATATTATTCATATCTACTAAATCTGTTAAATTGGTCCCTTGAAGAATACATATTTTGATGATAGAGCCCTCTATCATGCGAACGTCCTTTTGGGGAACATTTCAAAATTGTTTCATGAATCACCATTTCCTGAGTTTACAGATAAACCTACATCTTTATTTGCGAACATACAGCAAACCCTTGACTCCCTGGTAACAAGAGATGGTATCTGTACCATACACGCTTACACATATCATCCATGGTTTATGCTGGACTACGTAGTATGTGCACTTACACCTCGACTTACGAATTTATTTTCTTCCGCGAGTTAATTCATGTTACAAATTCTTTGCTGTGAGACAGTGTGTGGTTGATACCAAACTCGCCTAGGTTGCCTTTTTTCTTGAAAAGTTTTCAAGAAAAAAAATCAAAGATGAACGTGGAAGTTGGCACAAAATAAAACAAAAAAATCATATAAAAGCACGTGTTTTACACACCTTTTTAAAAATTATTGAAAATTAAGAGATTAATTTCAAATTGGTATTTTGTTTACCTACTGATAATAACAGTTTTTATTTGTCAACCGCTAATTTTGTGGATAATTTACTTTAAAACGACAAGTTAATACTTTTTATACCTAATAACTAAACACATATTAACCCTTTAAAATAGTTAAATGGTTCAAAAAATAAAATAACGCTTGAGTAATCATATACAATATCTTTTTCTGGAATAATGTCGAATCAAATTCAAAATCACGCAATTCATCGGCAGAATCCCAATTTACTTACCAATAGAAAAACTGTACAGAAAACATCGTTGGGTGAAGCATTCGTTAGCCGAGGTACCACTGTATTTTAAACCCCGAAAATAATCAAAATAATACGTTTCGGACATGACGTATGACTATCTAAATGACTTGTAGTTCTCATGTCTGACCGCAATGATATGAATGTTACAACGCCAGGTTGTCCTTTATTTTGTCCAGTGATGTAGGTTTAAGTTCACTAAATATAACAAATTATTCACTATACATTTTCATTATCTAATGGTAGCATGGTCTATATTCCTTTACAGTTCTTTCGTTATGGTCAGTTATACATGTGTCGCCTACTTACAAAATCCGCGAGATCCAATTTTATAAGATTTTAAAATAAATACTCTATCGAAATGCCAATTGTGGGTTTTATTGTTTAAAATATTTATTTACTTAAAAACCCTGCTAAAAATACTTAAAAACAGCATTGTATTTCAAATTCCGGTATATTTATGGAACTTGCCTTATGACCCATATCGGCCAATCAGAGAGCGGGGATAGGTCAAAAACTAAGTTGACGTCAATATCGGTTTGTGTCTCTTGTATTTTTTTTTAATACTGAAAAAAAATCTATAAAATGTTAAAAACCCTCCATTTCATAATATTTAATTTAAAGATAGTCAAACCTTTTAAACATAAATGTTACCCGGAGAATTTTGCATTTTTTGGAAAATCGACTTACATGGATCTGGCGGATTTTGAAAGTAGGCGACACAAATATAGTATATATATATATATATATATATATATATATATATATATATATATATATATATATATATATATATATATATATATATATATATATATATATATATATATATATATATATGTATATATATATAAATATTTGTTTTCATTTAAACTATATTAAATGTGAAAGTCTGGAGAAAATGAATACTTTTGTTGGCTGAATTTGTAAAGGATTACGAATTATCTTCCAAAATATATGTGTGTATTGTGTATAGGTATCCATTTTGTTTCGCTCAATGACTGGTTCCCTTTGAAATAGATTTCCTGCAATATAGACGTTATTTATTCAAAACAATAATAACCGTTTCAATAGGGGAGTTTGCTTCAACTGTGCAAATTTATACAACAATAGTTTTCATTATGATAGCAGATAATGATTTCCCCCGCCACTGACTGCGCTACTTTGCCGCTTAGAGTGAGGGAATTAGAACTTTTGTGTCGGGAAACAAAGTCAATTTATCATTTTGTAAGCACTTTGGTTGACGCGAGAGTTTTGTACACATATACTTCGTGTCATAGGATAATGTGTAATAAGTTATATAACATATAGTTGATTTATTAGAACAAAACTATTTGATTGTTTAATAAACAGCTTCATCGTGCCAACCTTTGAAAGAGCTTCAACACTCTCCATATTTTTTATATTTGTATTTGTGTTAGGATTTATTATTCGAAAACCCTTCAACTTTACTGATATTTTTTTATCCGGCTTTGCCGCTGATTTTTTAAAAAGCAAAGTTAAATAAACAATAAAACAGTGTGAACAGAATGGACATAGTTGGGGTATTAAATAAAAATATTTTCGGGTTATTGTGAAAGACTATTTTTTTAAGTTATCGTAGTTTAAGGTGCGAAATGTTTCAAATTTCGTCTAAAAACTAAGTACCAAACTATGTTTTAAACTTGCAAAATGAGAGAGAATTTGATTGCATTTTAAACTTTATATCATATATGGAGCTATAAATTTTGAGTGGATCAGAACACAAAGTATTTTTATTTCTCGAAATAATATATCAATATGATCCACAAAGTTAATGCTTTCAATATTCAAAACACTATAAATTTTGGTTGGTTGGAAGATATTGCTTTTTAGTTTTAAAACTGCCAATATACTTTTATTTTCTGTACATGAATTTTAAATAAATACATGTAAGAAATTTGCGACTGATTGATCTTAGAAAATTGCTTATCGATAGAAAAGAAATTTAATTCATGTTTTAATTGTGCAATCCAACACAGATTTTTTGAGTCTACTAAGTTGTATTTCATCTAGACATTCCTTTGAAAATACCATAACTAGGCGAAACAATTGTCACAATATTAATTTTGATATGTTTTTTTAACAATAAAATACGACTTTAATTTTTTTTACGACATTTACTCCGTGGTAATAATTTACATGATGATATTATAAAAGAAAACGCTTGTTTTTTTACCACTCGAGTTTATTTTTGTGACGACTAGTTTCGGAAACTAAGCTTCATCTTCAGGTCTAAATGTAAACTGTTTACAAATGTAAATGTAAACTGCTTTCGGGATGATCGAGATTTTTTTTGGTTTTGTACCTATTTATACGTCATAAGAAAGATATTATCTAATTTACCTGTTAGCCATGCGAAGATCGTTGATGTACTCATATGCTGGAGTTAACTTTCCATTGCTAGCGATGATTGCCTGTAATTGATAACAAAAATGCTTAAAAAATAGTGTAATAAGAGATTTTATCCTTCAAACAGTTGTAATATTCTGATATTTTTTTTAATATACCATAAACATGACCGATATCTTTATTTGAAGTCATATTTTTAGAAGTGGAGTTGTCAATCATGGGTATTAGGGTGAATGTTGAGCGTGAGTAACATAATACTGAACCAAGCCTATGTAGGTCGTAAGCCTTGTAAATGCCAAGACCTCCATTTTCTTCTTCGCCTTTGTTAAGATATCAAAAAATAACGTAAAAAATAAATCCTTATTGGAGATAATTGAAGTGTCGGGTTGTGGTCCCGTGTCGCGGACTCTTAAGTCAGAGTTTCGCGGTTCGAACCCACTCTACCACAATTTGATACCGATTACTAATAATGAGCCGCTTGAGCGGCTCACAGAAATAGTTTGAAATTGAAATAATTTTGTAGATAATAAACATACAAATATTTATCTTTAAATAAAAAATAATCCACATTTGTAAACAAGTATTTGTACACACTCAAAATGATAATGAATTGACTCGTGAAATTATAAGCTAAAATAAATTTTAAATCATGTTTTCAAGCGTTTCTCAAGTATGTGAATATAATCCAGGATTCGGACCTCGCATGCAAATGGAAAGAGTCTCTGCTTAAGAAAAAACTTTCCTCATCCCACCATTGCTATTGTGAACTAGCACAGACTATATTACAAGTTTGATCAATATATCTAGAAGTTTAAAAAAAATTAGAAGTGTGGTTGTCAATCATGGGTAGAATCTGTGAATGTTACACGTGTGTAAAGTGATCACTAAACCAAACCTTTGACGGTCGTGAGCCCTGTAAATGTAAAATAAATGTATTTTGATTCCATATGCATACTATACTTCTAATAGAGAGGGTCGGTAGATCGTTTTTGGGAAGGTTACAAAAAGTAAAAAAGTCGTAAAAAACGGGTCGCTTGAAAACTAAACTTTCGGGTCGAAACATTTTCACAAACTCACTCCGGACATACCTATAAATAAAATACTACATACTTCGTTTTTACAGTAGGTACGAACATATCACTCACTCCATTCAACAACGTCATAAATAAAATAAAATGTTTTTCAGGAGATCGTTTTTAAAGTTAAAAAATATAATGAAATGTATTAAAAATAAATGTCAAGCTACTTATGGAACTTTTTACTGTGCAACAGGTCTTTTTAGGTAAAACCTGAATGTTTTTTCTCCATTTGAAAAATGTTAAGTTTATTTAAAAATCAAATAAAACAATAGGTTTTCTTCAAAATGCAAAAACAACATTTTCTGCCCTGTAGCGGGGTAAATATTAAGTTTAAAATATGCTATTAGATTAAAACCAATATTTTTAGCTTCTCCACTTTATTTTTATTTGACCAGCGACCGGGTTTCGTCGTTACCGACATCACCAGTCTGATGATGTCTGTAACGACGAAACCCGGTCGCTAGTCAAATAAAAATAAAGTGGAAAAGCTAAAAATATTGGATTTAATCTAATAATGCATTGGAATGCAATTCCATTACGAAGTGTCAGTGGATAATATAAATCTTTATTAAAATATGCCATTTTTGCTGGGATATAGTACATTTTCTGGGCATTCCGAAAACATCCACAACTGAAAATTGACGATTTTTATTATATGACGTTGTTGAAATGAGTGAGCGAAATGTTAACTATTACGTACATAGATAGATGGAAAAAAATACCCTGTACTGAAAAGTGGCGTCTGTTAGACGCCTCGACAACCATAGTATAAAATATTTACATGAATTATTGGCGTCGTTAATTCTCAGTACTTTCCCATATAACAGTTGTCATATTAGAATTGTTCGAGGGCTGTTCAGTTTATAAGTAGACTAACATCATACAACTAAATGCACTTTTAAACAACATTTTTAATGTGTCCCAATATTTGTTCACAAATCTGGATTATCTCCAATTTGTGAACAAGTATTTGGACATACTCAAAATGTTGTTTTTAAATTATCTGGTAAAATTATAAGCTTTGTAAGTATATAGAACTTCCAAGAATTTGAGTAGGGTGGTTGTCAATCAAGGGTAGAATTGGTAAATATTACACGTGTGTAAACTGATCACTTGAACCAGCCTATGACGGTCGAAAGCCCCGTAAATGTCCAGACTTTAATATTCTTCTTCATCCTTGTTGCGATGTGATTTTTTTTTAACTTTATTTATAAGTTGCGTGTCTGGATCCCCTTCAAAGAATTCACCTCCCCGACGAACACACTTATCCCAACGGTGTTTCCACTTTTGGAAACTGTGCTGAAATGCTCCTTTTAAGATGTGCTCTTTCGTCGCATTTGCCTTAGTCTCGGGAATAGTCTTAAAACTTGTGAGATTTTAGCTAAACACTGTTCTCGCCTACCCACTTTACTTACCTAATCTCGCTCATTTTGACTTTTTCTTGTCCCTTAAATTCAAAAGACCTTTCGAAGGAAGAAGATTTTAGACGATTCCCGAGATTAGGCGAATGCGACGGAGCTGAAGGATATCGCAAAAGAAGCTTTAACGAACTGTTTCCAAAAGTTTAATAGAAGCACCGTTGGTAAAAGTGAATGTGTCGGGAAGGCGACTACTTGAAAGGGGACTCAGGCATATCTATTCTAAATAAATTAAGTTTTGTTTTATGACGTCAGTCTACGTATTAATTGAAGAAGCCAAGTATAATACTCTAGAATGGAGTAAGAGTATTTTCAAAACAAATAAATAAAACAATACGAAGCTTACATTTTGACATCGCAACAATAATAATAAAACCCTTATCCGCACCCCAATGGTGCATAGGGCACTGCGTCATATAAACGAAGTGTTATCTTGATCGTTTACACAAGAAGGAAAGGTGATCAGCCCCCCGCTTCAGATACCAGTCCAGGGTAATGTTAAATAAATATGACAGTGAAAAAATCACATATATTTATTTTACCCCCCTTGGGAATCGAACCCGGGACCTCCAGAACGGTAGCCGAGCGTGCTGACCATTACACTATGGAGGCGGACATTTTGACATCGCAACAAAGATGGAAAAAATATGGGTATTTACAGGGCTTATGACCTATCATAGGCTGGTTAAGTAAAACCTTTACATGTTATATTCACCATTCTACCCATGATTAATAACCACACTACTATTTTTTTAAGAAACTCATACATATATCATACATGTAACTCATGACGCTTCACGATTCAGTTCACGGCAGCTCTGTGGTTGGTTTGAGAAAGATTTATTTTACCTTTTCTCAAACCAACCGTAGAAGTGTTGGAAGTGATCACTTAAGCCAGCCAAATGCCAAGTCGTAAGCCCCGGGATGCTCAGATTTCTATCCTCCTCTATCTCAAGTTGAAACCTTTACAATAGTTTCATTTTACTTTAATAATAATATGTATTAGTTAGTTATATTTAAATAAGAAAGTTTCTCATGTTGACAGCAATAAAAATGCTTCTTATGAAAACTTTGACAACCCTTATATAACCTTATATGGAATTACGTAACACATGAATGCCAACCTGCCGGGGCTGGTCATACAACCTTTCTACAAGTGGAAACACGTGGCGATGTAAGTTATAACTTTGCGCCGATATTACCATCCCCAACTCGGGGGGTTGATATTACTATAAAACACACGGACATAAGTAAACTTTGTTTATTTGCCCCTGTCGCCTGTTTTATTTCCTGACAATTTTGAAATAGTTGCGAAAGTTAAACAATTTCCTTTGTATTTACATATAAAGACACATTTATAAAGATACTAATGGACCCAACAGATATTGTACTTCCCAAATGTTGACTCGCCTAGTAAGTATTAGCTGGTTCAACAAATGTTTTGTTTTTATATTGAAATTTTAGATAAACTTTAAAATATATGAATTTGACAATTCAAAGATTTCGTTTCATTGTTGCGAGATTTGTTGTTGCCCAAAGCAAAAACAGCGTTTGGCAATTTCTCGATTGCAACGTCATCCACCGGGTTTAATTGTAAATTTATACCATCCAGAGGGCCATTCAAATTCGCATATTTTCTAAAATTAAAACCAGTCCAGCCGAAAGAAAAAAATGCAATACATTAGTACATATGATATTGATTGATTATGTAATACAGATTAGCTAGTCGAAACTAGTAATATTTACATGAATAAACTCCAAAAGTGGTCTTACGTAAATGTTTTTATTTTATATTAAAAGAATAAAAGGTTGCTTGTAGAAACTTTTTATTAACATATATAAATTTCCACATTGACTTGGAAATTTATTTAATTTAATTTATTTAAAATTTATTTATTTGTCCGCCTCCGTAGTGTAATGGTCAGCACGCTCGGCTACCGTTCTGGAGGTCCCGGGTTCGATTCCCAGGGGGGTAAAATAAATAAAAGTGATATTTTCACTGTAATATTTATTCAATATTACCTTGGAGGGTTGATCACCTTTCCTTAATGAGTAAACGATCAAGATAACACTGCGTTTATATGACGCAGTGTCCTATGTACCATTGGGGTGCGTATAAGGGTTTAAATTTATTTTTTTTATTTACGGCATTAGTCCGATAGATGTAAAAAATAATGTCATATATAACCTTAATAAATACTACAGTACTAGCTTCATTTTGATTTTCTTAATACAATTAAGTTGTGTTTAAAAAAAGAATCGAATAATATATATTTACGTCGTATGAAATCATGAAATAAGGTTTTGTAAAGGTAAATACAGTTTAATAAAACTCTTGCAAAACGAGAAAGATATCAACATATTCATCTTGTTTTGATACAATTACGAGAAATCTTGGCAGGTCTTTTATAATACAAGATATTTATGAAACCAGCAATATTACTCCGGTTACGAAATTCCTTGATTCGTATTATTAAAATAATAAACAATATTTTATTACACCGCTGTTGCTTAGTGTTTAGTAAGCACATAACTGTAGTCCAACATGCAGTGTAGTGTAATTTCAGTATGGTAATGTAAAACATTACAACTTGAACCTGAAGCTTAAGACAGATCACCTTTGTTCCATATAATTTGTAATTGAAAAACTCTACAGCATCCATAAGTTTAAAGGAAGGAAGAAAAAGAAAGAGAAGGAAAGTTACCGATTTGAATAAGAAACATATCGCTCACTCCTTTCAAGAACGTCATAAATCAAAAAACTTGATTTTTCAGGAAAACGTTTTTAAAGTTTAATATTAAAATTAAATGTATTAAAAATAAACAATAAGCCACTTACTGAAGTTTTTACAGTGCAACATATCTTTTAAGGTAAAACATGAAGGTTTTTTCTCCATTTAAAAAATATGTACCTAGTATATTTTAAAAAATAATTAAACAATATCTTTTCTTCAAAATGCAAAAAAACACTGTTTGCCTTGCAGTGGGTAAATATTAAGTGAAAAATATGCCTCTTTTGCTGGAATATAGTATATTTTATGGGCATTCCGAAAACATGCACAACTGAAAATGAACGATTTTTGATTTATGACCTTCTTGAAAGGAGTGAGCGATATGTGTCTATGTCTAACATTAGCCCAAAATGACTTTTTTAATTTCAGGGTACTGTTTTATATATAAATATATATATATATATATATATATATATATATATATATATATATATATATATATATATATATATATATATATAATATATATATATATATATATATATATATATATATATATATATATATATATATATATATATATATATATATATATATATATTTATATATAAACATATATATATATATATATATATATATATATATATATATATATATATATATATATATATATATATATATATATATATATATATATATATATATATATATATATATATATATATATATATATATATATATATATATATATATATATATATATATATATATATATATATATATATATATATATATATATATATATATATATATATATATATATATATATATATATATATATATATATATATAAATATATATATATATACATATTTATATATATAAATATATACATATATATATATATATATATATATATATATATATATATATATATATATATGTATATATATATATATATATATATATATATATATATATATATATATATATATATATATATATATATATATATATATAATTATATATTTATATATTTTTTTTTTTATTTTTTTTTTTTTTCATTACACATTTTTTCCTGCTGTACCTGGCTATACGTTACTGTGCGAAAAGAAAAAAAACATATTATAATAATTAAAAAAACACGTGGATTTGAATTTAGCATTGTATCAAATTCCAAAGCTATTGGCAAATAACTTTATGAGAATCAGGATTCTAAAAGATTTTTTTTTTATATTTCTATATCAGTTTGGAATGTAACGTAACTTTTTTATAAGTACCATCACTTTTCATTATAGTTTGCAATGTTGCACGAAACTCAACTCCTGTACTTTACACGAGATTTAAAGTACGACGAGCCAGACTTACGGGTTACGGGGTAAGAATCAACAGATCGAGGGCGTAAGGTGGGGTCTTATACCTTACCCGTGTACAAGATTAAACCATTATAGGGTTGTGCTTACACGCGAGTACCTACTCGAAGTCCTGTATACTCTAAAGCAGTGTTTCCCGACGTTGGGCGCACGCCCTACCGGGGGGCAATTTGAATGTCTTGAAGGGGCATTTTCGAAAAAAATATTTATTTCAACTCTGACTTTTGGAGAATATGATGGCAACACATTTATGTTTGTTTTATTTGTGGAGGTCCTCACCAAAACGTTACATTTCCATTTTAGATGATTTTAAGTAATCAGGAATTCTAGCTTGTAAAATTGTTTCGATTTGGTGCGACTTAATGATTTTTTATTGGTTTACCACAGGATTGGTCACGTTTTGTCGCAACTTTGATTAAAATTTCGATATACATGTACAATAAACAGAACAGATTTGCATTTTAATGATTTTTTTGTGCATTATTGGAAATGTATTTTTTTTGTTGAGGACCTCAGCGTTTATACTCATCCATATTATTTTTAAGAGATACATAAAAAAATTGAGATTATAGTCGTGGACTTCGCATGTGTGTGATAAACTTGTTCGTTTGTTTACATTTCAGAAAGTTTATAAACTAATTTTAATGTTAGTTTCTTACCCCATGCAAAAATGAAAAGTACGAGTATAAAAAAAGATCGTCAGTATTCAGAAGATTATTTGCTTTTCGGTTTCTCAAACCAAGCCCAAGGATCGCACTAATTTTCTTTCGAACTGTAATGTAACATCGTAACATATGATTAATTTGTGAAAATTGCATTAAATTACTTACATTTTGCGAATGTGCAATTTTTATTTCAAGCAATTCACGTTTTTCAGAGTTTGTTTGGTTAATAAAAATCGATACGGGTGGGTCGAGGAGATTTTTTATCCGTTTATGTGGGGCATGGTACATATAAGGTTGGGAAACTCTGCTTTAAAGCAAACAAGTCGAGAGTGCCATCGTATCTCCGCAACTATCGGCAAACTTTGATGTATAATATTTACAACCATAATAAATCATAAGTCAAATATGTTTACCACGTTTTCAATCACCACTACTAACTGACCCTTACCCATACACAATAGTGCACAAGACACTTCATCGAAGTGATGCAATATTATGTTGATCGTTAGTTACATGAAGGCAAGGTAATCAGTCATAACAGAGACAACTCTTCAGTTACTAATATATTATTAGATTAAAACCAATATTTTTAGCTTTTCCACTTTATTTTTATTTGACCAGCGACTGGGTTTCGTCGTTACCGACATCATCAGACTGGTGATGTCGGTAACGACGACCAGTCTGATGATGTCGGTAACGACGAAACCCGGTCGCTGGTCAAATAAAAATAAAGTGGAAAAGCTAAAAATATTGGTTTCAATCTAATAATATATTAAAAATGCAATTCCATTACGAAGTGTCAGTCGATAATATAAATCTTCAGTTACTCTCTCTCTCTAACCCTTATCCGCACCCAATGGTGCATAGGGCACTGCATCGTTTTGACGCAATGTTATCTTAATCGTTAATTATATGAAGGCAAGGTGATCACTCCAGCGCTTTAGGGACCAGTCCAGAGTAATATGAAATAAATATTATATAGGAGTGTTAAATCTATAATATTTATTCTCACCCCCCTGGGAATTGAACCTGGGACCTCCAGCACGGTAGCTAAACACGCTAACCATTACACCACGGAGGCGGACTACTATTCCAGGAAAATAAATAATAATGGGAAAGATCCAACTAGCTAATTAACTTTCACGCCGCATACATTGTATTTTGTGAAAATAGACAATTACTTAAATTCAACATACCTTTGAAAATTTAAGTAATTTTATAGGCAAAGAATATACTAAACGATACAGTTACAAAAATATAAATAAATAACCTAAAAATAAGTTGAAAGTAGTGTAATGGTCAGCACGCTCGGCTACCGTTCTGGAAGTCCCGGGTTCGATTCCCAGGGGGGGTCAAATAAATATAAGTCATTTTTTCACTGTCATATTTATTCAATATCACCCTGGACTGGTACCTGAAGCGGAGGGCTGATCACCTTTCCTTCATGTGTAAACGATCAAGATAACACTGCGTTTATATGACGCAGTGCCCTATGCACCATTGGGGTGCCGATAAGGGTTTTATTATTATTATATATAAAGAATATACTGAACGAAACAGTTACAAAAATATAAATTATTAACCTAAAAATAAGTTGAGAGGCTGTATTTTTAGTATATAGGGTGATTCATTATGACCTTCCTTCTAAATTCTTTGTAATTTCCAAAAATTCAAATACATAAATCTTTATTACTTTCGTAAAAAGCAGTTTTGGCATTTATTTTTTTAAGATAAAATATTTCAAATGTTGGCTGCTACTGCGTTTTAGAACGTCCATTCTTTATGCCCAATTTTCGATGACGCGTTCAAGCATTCCGATCGGCAAGGCTTCCAATGCCTCAATTAAAGCTGGCCTCTACCCAAAGACTTTATACTTTACGTATCTCTTAAGAAAAAATATAGAGGTGTGTCATCACACCATCTAGGCGGCCAATTCACTGGTCTAAAACTAAAAGTCTTTCTTTCATTAATTTGTAGCGGCCAATAAACCGCTAAACAATAGCAAATTCTCAGAATCCAAAAACTGCAACTAAGTAGATAAAAGGAGGCAGTGACCGAGAACAAAAGAAGTGCACACGTCCCATTGCATTTTATTGTGACTAGCACTTTAAAGACAAAGGAACAATGGGTTCCCAAACGATATAAAAGAGGAACAGCCTCGGACGACATATCTCATTTCTCCACCGGGAACGCGACTACGAAGATCGACCTCTCACTTCTCCGCCGGGAATCCGCCAAGTAACACCGACACCGTCACGAGACCGCCGCATCAAGACCTCGCTACGACCTCCAGTCCATCACCCTCGTCAGCATCAAGGAGCTACTCCAGTCAGCCCGACCGTACATCTACGCCACCGCTACGCCGTACCGTCTTGTGTAACATTTATGGTTAAATAAATATCTATTCAACACGACCGTCTTCTTCCTCGTTACCACATCCCCAAAAATTGATTCGGCAGTCACTTTGTGGTAAAATCTATCCATTTTTAATTAACACCGTATACGGTGTTTGAAAATGATGCGGAATGCATCGAAACACATGTCACAGTAGATTTTAAGATATAGTGGTATTTACTAAGTAAAACATTAATTAAAAATAAAAGTCTTTCCATGATAAAATGTCAAACAATACTGAACAAAATTAATATGACAGTTTAACACGACTCATAAAAAAGGTCCGCCTCCAAAGTGTAATAGTCAACAAGCTCGGTTACCGTACTGGAGGTCCCGGGTTCGATTCCCAGGGGGGATCAAATAAATATTAGTGATTTTTTCACTCAAATATTTATTCAATATTACCCTGGACCTGAAGCGGAGGGTTGATAATCTTTCCTTTGCGTGTTAACGATCAAGATAACACTGCGTTTATATGATGCAGTGCCCTATGCACCGTTTGGTGCGTATAAGGGTTTACATGAAAAGGTCATAATGAATAACTCGTGTTGTTATTTTATTTTAACCGCTCTTTAAAATAATCTCATTGCACCACGATGTCAATTTAAAATGTGATAAACCAATGTCTCAAGGGTAAGTACAGTAGCCACGGTATCCTGAGGCAATTCGCTTTATTACTTTTCTTCGTCTAGCGGAGTAAGTTTGTAGTTTGCTAGCCTAGAAATATGTAGGTGTTGTCACATCGTGTTTGTTCCCCGGCGAACTAATTCGATAAAGGAGGTGCACAACTGTCGTTCCGGTTACACGACCCACCCCTGCTAACCGCTCGGGGGTGACACGAAGCAATATTTTAAGATGAAAAAAACTGTCAAAGTTCAAACTATCGCGTAATGCGGTTAGACATAAGGTCATCGTCAGATTAAATTTAATTCAAGCCATTTATGGAAATAAATTTGAGCATTATAATTATGTTATAGAACATATATTTAATCTTAGAAATCACAAGAAAACCAAATAAAGTACAAGGAATGTTTTCTTCTTCTTCTTTTAGGACTAGGTCCTGTCATTCTCCGGTCCACTCCTGGGAGGTGGAAGACCAGCTATCCTTCCGTCGTTTAGGTGGTCTTCCTGGGGGCCTGATCTCGCCTATGCTGCTGTCCGCTGCTATCCTCACCACTCGATCCGAACTCTCTCTTCCCACATGATCTCTCCAGAAACGTCTTCTTTCTCTTCCCCATCGCACAACATATTCAACATCGCAGAGGAATGTAATTAAGTAAATTGAATGAAAGTACTTTATCCGAAATTTTTAACTCTTTTACGAAGATAACAGTTATTGTTGCACATTATTTAAAGATAAATTCAAAATTAATTGTACATATTATATGAAGTCTTAGTACCAACACAAATGCATAGCAGTAAAAGTTGGCAAAATAATATGAAAGTAGTCTGAATGCAGTCGAACTGCACTAATTTAGAGGAGTGTGCGGCAAAACATTGTAAGATAAATGTTCGAATAGTGAATAAAACGCACACCTGAATAACCGATTAAATTAAGGAAGGTATATCAAGATGGTTTGGATATGTGGATCCAATGAGTGAATAATAAACGGTAAAATAATTATTTGAAGCCAATAAAGTAGAGGAAAGTCAAGTGGCATGATCGAGTACTTCAAATACTTGAAATTGGACAGGTTGGAATAATCGACGGGTTTGTATGAACGAATGCATGAATGTGGAGGAGGCGTAGAATGTTTGCCAAGACGGAGATCTGTGGCCATCTATTCTCTCTGCCTACCTCTGGAGAATTGCAGAGGTAGGCAAAGAGGTAGGCAAAGGGTGCCAGGACGCAAGCCTTGGGATGCTGGTCAGACTTCCATCTACTTTCAAATAAAACGATAGATGTACGATCACAAGTTGAGACATCTATAATAAAATTCAATTTAATTATGAACTATAAAATGAACTACATATATTTAAAGTTTAATCAAATAAAACATAATTATAATTTAAATGTAACTTTGTTTTAAAATCACTTTAAATATTTCATTATAACTTAATTATAATGTCTACCGGTTTCGAAGCTAACCGCTTCTTTATCAAGACGGATTAATACTTAATAAGTATTAATCAGTCTTGATAAAGAAGCGGTTAACTTCAAAACCGGTAGACTTTATTATTAAGTTATAATAAAATATTTATGGTGATTTTAAAATAAAGTTACATTTTATTTATTAAATGGAAAATCACAAAGTTAGTGCTTCAAATGTAAATTATATTAAATAAAACGCCTGAAACAATTCGCAAGCAAATTCGATAGGTAATGTGAACAACGTATGCTTATTTGTATGCATATATGGCCACAAGTCTGCCTTAATAAACACACATGCACTAGATTTATCCACTCGACCACTGGACTTGTTAAAAACTAATTCAAACTCTGTATGCTCGCCCAGATTTTAATTATTTATAAAGGAAATAGTTAATTCTGGACGCTTTCTGCTCTACTTTTATACTTCAGCTATGCAACGCTGATTGCAATGACGACAATGAACTACTCGAACAACGAATTTTATTTATTATTTATTTTTCAACATTTCAACATTCACAAATGTATGTACGTATGTATATATTATTTTTTTGAGGTCTCATCAAAGATGAAGAAGAATATGGAAGTCTGGGCATTTACGGGGCTTACGACCGTCATAGGCTGGTTTAAGTGATCACTTTACACACGTGTAACATTCACCAATTCTACCCATTATTGACAACCACACTACTCAAATTCTTGGAAGTTCTATATATATGAACCAATTTAGAAACCTTGTTCATGAATCACTAGAACTTCACTAGAGACATCTATTGGTGGGATGTAAAGAAGCTTTTTATTAAGCAGAAACTCTTATATTAGTATGTGAGATCCGAATCCTGGATTATAATCACACACATGAGAAACGCCAGAAAATACCATTTTCATTTTTATTATTAAGCTTATAATTTGACCAGATAATTTATTTACAACATTTTGAGTGTGTCCAAATACTTGTTCACAAAATCTGGATTATAATCCAGATTTTGTGAACAAGAATTTGGACACACTCAAAATGTTGTACGTATGTATATGTT
The DNA here is from genome assembly GCF_059751285.1 of Brachycentrus maculatus. Lineage (NCBI taxonomy): Eukaryota > Metazoa > Arthropoda > Insecta > Trichoptera > Brachycentridae > Brachycentrus > Brachycentrus maculatus. The sequence goes on from NW_028281105.1 coordinate 252,218, forward strand.
AAAAAAAATATAATAAATTAAACATTTTAATTTCCAATTTAAGTTTTACTTGGTAAATACTATTTCTTAAAAACTGTTGTAACACGTGTTCGGATGTTTGAAAATTAACACTATTCATAAATTTATATTATCCACTGACACTTCGTGATGGAATTGCAATGCAATGAATTTCATTTACCAAAAATGCAAATCTATTATAACTTTATATAAAAACGTGCTCTCAATACAAAAAAAACCTTTTTAAAAAATATTATTAATTTCATGCAATACTTAAATTCACTCAAATTAAATTAATTTCTCAACAAAATTATATCAAATCATGGTTATCAACTCCTGCCTTATTTTATATATAACATAACAATTTGTATAGCCTCCCACCAGTCACGTTACGACGAAATCCGGTCGTTGGTCAAAGAAAAATAAAGTGGAAAAGCTAAAAATATTGGTTTTAATCTAATAATATACTATTAATAAACACTGTTTGTAAATGATGTGGAATGCATGGAAATACATATCACAATAGATTTTAAGAAATATTGTTATTTACCACGTAAATCTTAAATTAAAAATGGATTACCTGTAAAGTTACTGCCAAATCAATTAATAAACAATATTTTACCTATATGAGTGACGTTTTCAATTATATTTATTTATGTTTTATCAAACACATAATTACGCATTAAACAATTGCAATAATTTGCCCTCATTTGGTTTTACCGTGCGAAGGGCACATTTTACAATACTTGTTTATTAAGTTATTTTCTAAGTTATTTACATTTCAAAAGTCTTTTAAATATGGATGACATGACCGAATTATAGCTCTTTTTCATATCTACCTACCCCCGTTATATAATCATTGATAACTCTTTTATACATACATAGTTTCGTTATTTATCGACATTTCGGATAATGGGAGCAGATTATACACTGTACAACTTTATTGCGTAATACCAAAAGTTCCTTTGACTTCACTTGGACTTAACTTTGTTTTTGTGAGTTTCCTGTGTAATCCTTAAAGACTCACGTATAAATTATTTAAAATTATTAAAATAAATGTATGATATGAACAAAAAACATATCGCTCACTCCTTTCAAGAACGTCATAAATCAAAAATCGATGATTTTCAGTTGTGCATATTTTCGGAATGCCCAGATAATGTACTATAGTACATTATCTGGGCATTCCCATTCCCATTCCCAGCAAAAGCGGCATATTTTTAACTTAATATTTACCCGCTACAGGGCAGAAAGTGTGGTTTTTGCATTTTGAAGAAAAGGTTTTATATAATTATTTTTTTAAACATACTAAATATTTTTCAAATTAAAAAAAACATTCAGGTTTTACCTAAAAAGATCTGTTGCACAGTAAAAAGTTCAATAGGTGGCTTGATATTTATTTTTAATGCATTGTATTATATTTTTAAACTTTAAAAACGTTCTCCTGAAAAATCAAGTTTTTTTATTTATAACGTTCTTAAAGGAGTGGGCGATATAAACTCATGAATTAAAATAGATAAAAGCACGTGACAAAAAATATCCTCTCAGCAACCTCACTTGTGATCTAAAATTGAATAATAAAAAAAATTATATGTGTAACTACCCTTTAATAAAAAAATAAGAAAATATCATTTTGTGATAGATATTTTTAGCCGTGCCTTGAGCTAGTTGAGATCAATTTTTAAAAGAATATATAATTTATTTTTCCTATCCTTGTGATATTTACATTCATATCTCTTTGACATTTCGGTATTACTTAGCCTGCAGGAAATTCTATATTTAAGTCTATTTTTAAACAACAGATATTGTTTTTCCTTTTTCGTACGTGAAACACGTGTAACGATAGTATTATGCTGTAAATTCTTTCCGATGCTTACTTTTTTTAAGTTCCCTGTAAGTAGCTTTATATCCTTTTCTTTCCTTGAGAACCCTTCGGGTCAGGAACACTCGAGGGCTTCATTGTAGTTAATCAGCTTTGCACTTTATATATTATGTAGTATACATATTAAGCACACACCTAACATTCTTTAACCTTGTAGAGACTACAAATTGAACGAAAAATTGTTGTCACTATTTAAGTAAACAATTAGGCGTTGACGATACGATACTAGTTAGTGTGTGTGTTGCTAAATGGATTTTTTAAAATATTTATTTGTTGCCTCACAAAATTTTCCTTGCCTATTTTATGTACAAGGATTTAAATGATATTTAGTTTTTATGTCTTTAAAAATGATAGTGAAAATGTATAGTGAAAAATAAGTGAATAAGGTTGATCCCTAAAACCAATACAATACAGTAGATGCAATGGACTCAATATCTTATATCAATCAAGATTTGTCACATTATTCAATTGATAACGCAAAAGGACACAAAGATCTATCAGATTTAGTGGTGTTATATTTAGAAAATATCACAAGACAAATATGACGAATTAATGAACGATGTGACTAGTAGAAAAATATCGAAAAAAAAATACACTTTACTTTATTTCTAAGGAATAGCTCGCAAAGCCTTTATTTTTAAAGGCTTGTCTGGAGGTAGGAAAGTAAGTGTAGGGAAGATAAGTGTAAACATACATCTCACATATCCGGATCAATTAAAAATAAATCTTTCTTAAATTCATTTTGCAATTGGCAGGAACCGAGCCTGCGATGCCACTTTCGCCGTAGACCGTCTACACAACTACGCCATGGCGCCTGTTAAGTTTAGATGATAGTGAAACAAAAAGTAGAAATGGATGAAAACAAATAATACATACAAACGACGAATTAACGTTTGTATTATACTGATTAAATTTATTTCATTTTTACACTAAACAATTCACGACATTTTTTTTTACGATGGAGACAATGCAGTGGCCTTCGCACAATAAAAATGAAACCTCAAGTTATTAAAATATGAATATTATTTTGAAACTCGTAAAAGAGAAAATGAAATATCAAAATGCCAAAAATCTTTATTGCCTCTTCGTATTTTTTTGTTATTATTACGTTTTGTTTGGTTTATTAGCGTGGTGTTATATTGCCGCCTCTCGTGGGAATAAAAGCTCAACTTTAAACAATTCCTTATAATAATCCTACATATAAAATTAAACATTTATTCGTTCTATGCTACACAAATTACTGAGTTGGTTGTTTGTCCCACACAAAATAAACATTAGCCATTATAACATAATGTAAGAATGTGAGTTTTTATGAGAATACATTTGTTTTACCCGATATCAAAATTTTATTTTAATATTTTTGCACAAAGAGGTAATTTTTGTAATATTTATATATGTATATATATATATATATATATATATATATATATATATATATATATATATATATATATATATATATATATATATATATATATATTTATATATATATATATATATATATATATATATATATATATATATATATATATATATATATTTATATTTATATATATATATATATATATATATATATATATATATATATATATATATATATATATATATATATATATATATATATTTATATATATACATATATATATATATATATATATATATATATATATATATATATATATATATATATATATATATATATATATATTTATATATATATATATATATATATATATATATATATATATATATATATATATATATATATATATATATATATATATATATATATATATATATATATATATATATATATATATATATATATATATATATATATATATATATATATATATATATATGTATATATATATATATATTTATATATAACACATAAGAAGCGGTCCACTTTCAATTAATATCTTCAAACTAAGTAAAAGCAAGGTCCTGGGTTAGATTCCCAGGGGGAGATCAAATAAATATAAGGGATTTTTTTATCTAATATTTATTCAATATTACCCTGTACTGGTAGGTACCTGAAGTAGAGAGCTGATCACCTTCCATTTATGTGTTAACGATCAACAAGATAACACTTCGTTTATATGGTGCAGTGCCCTATGCACCATCGGGTACAAATAAGGGTTTTAAGAAGAGATCAAAGCAAATTTATAAAAGTGATCATCGTTTCTACCTTTTGAAATCTTTTTGTATTAGTGAAAGAGGGTTCTTGTAAAAATTCAACATAACTACATGACTACAATGAGGAGATAAAACAAGAAAGGTATATGAATCAAGAAAGGTATAGAAAAGGTGTAAGAAATAGGCAGGGAGTTGAAGGAAAGGGTAAGAGAATGGAGTGATTTAATGGACAATTCGCTCACTCCTTTTAACAACGTCATATATCAAAAATCGACAATTTTCAGTTGTGCACGTTTTCGGAATGCCCAGAAAATCTAATATATCCCAGCAAAAGTGGCATATTTTTAACTTTATATTTACCCGCTACAGGGCAGAATGTGTTGTTTTTGCATTTTGAAAAAAAGGTTTTGTTTAATTATTTTAAAAAATGAACTTAATATTATTTGGACACACTCAAAATTTTGCAATCATTCTTCGTTTCTTCCACATTCATGCATCTCCTCATACATATCCGCCGATTATACCGATTATTTCTGAGCTGACCACATTTACTCAACACATTTTTCTTAATTTTTTAAACGTCATTGCATAATTTATTTGTCTACCTTCTTAGTATAGTGGTAAGTGCATTTGGCTACGGTACTGGAGGACCTTGATTCGATTTTTAAGAGCATCAAAATAAACAAAGGTGAATTTTACCCTCGTATTTATTTAAAATCACCCCAGATATGTTCAAGAAGCGAAGGACTGATCACCTTGCCTTCATACAATTAACAATCAATAATTCGTCTATACGATGCAGTGCCCTATTCACTATTCGGTGAAGAGAAATTCGGGTAGGAAGGAGAAGAAGAAAATATTTTATTAACATATAAAATATTGTCCTCTTCCGTAGTATAGTAGTTATCGCGTTTGGCTACAATGCTAAATGTATGAGGTTCAATTCCTAGAGGGGTCAAAAATTTTTAAATGTAACCCTAGACTGGTATCTGAAACATATAACTGATCATTTTTCCTTCATAAGTTATGAATGATCAATGTTACACTTTGAGACACGATGCAGTACCCTATGCACTATTTTATGCGACTAAGGGTAAAAAGAATGAAGAATATTTTTATCATGTTGTTTTATATATTTTACCAATTCAAATAAAATGGATGTAAAACAATGAATAGATGAGATTAAATTACATATTGATTGATAAATACATATGAAGAATATAATAAACTACAATAATAATAAATTCTCAATTTTATGAATTTTTTAAGAAGATCAGAATTCAAAATTTTCTGACGTCATGCCATGACTTTCAAAACGAAGGAATCCTCCTTAACGATAAGTCGATTCCTTTGCTTTTAAACAAAATTATTTCTCTCGTAGATGAGCTGTCTCAAAAGGTGAAAGCTTTTTTATCGCCTCCACGTTTATAGTTTAAAAAAGCTTTCCAGCTTTTTGTATTAAAAAAAATATGACAATTCCGTTTTGCTCTCAAATTCTATGCGTTAAAACCACACCGAAATTTAGAGATTAAGGAAACCTTCTCTGTAAAATGTTTACCGCCAATCATTCCGGATCTTCTGCCACAAGCACTTTAAATGAAGCAGATTTATCTCAATTTACCATATATGTCTCAATATTTTAGGTGTGTGCAAAATTCTTTTTACAAATGTCGAATTTGATCATTGGAGTGATTTATATCAGTATTTTTATTGATACAAATTTGATAAATTTCTTAAAAGTTTCTGCCAATAAAAATAAATCACCTGTTTCAACCATAGATGCCACTGAAGAAACATTACACGAAAAAAAAACAGTTGATCTTTTGAATTCACGTGTACAGTTTTCGGTAATTCGAGTTATGTGGTTTTTAGGAGTAAAATGTCAATTATACAAATGCCATACAACAGTGATTGCTGAAACTTGTCAATAATAGGTCGTAAGCCCTATAAACAATTTTCATAATCCCAACTTAATAGACCTTTTAGTCTACATGTATGTTAGGATGTTAGTAAAAATCATGATATTTTATTTATGTATCTTTTTTACTCATTACTATTATTAACACCTCCAAATTTTTCATTTTCACACATATTCATCCCTTTTTCTCGATCACTGAGTAACATGAATAATTCACAGTACCGTGTGTAGAAAAGTTTCCCTTTAAATAGTAACAATAATTTCTTAAAACAACTAATTTCTCCTTCATTTCTGGGCCACCGACCACTGTGGCAATTATCTCCGATGCTAGAACAACCAATATTTAGATCAATTTAGTATTCTGTGTTAAAGTCTAGAGCGATTCAACCTCTTAAGTTATTCATGGGTTCAAAGGGATGAATTTTGAACTGCTTTTAAAGTTAAACTTCTATCCTTAACTATTCATTTTGACTTCAAGATGTTATTTGAAAACAAAACACATTATATTGTACTTATTAACAGTTGATATTTATTAATCTAATCCATTGTATAAAAAAGGAATACTATGCAAATTACTTTATTTTAACACGTTTTTTATACATCATGCCCCTATATCGAATCAAAATCGTCACATGATATGGTAGAAATCAGTAACTATCCAAATATTCTTCTTTGAAATGCACGGGTTTTTTATTATTTCATGTACTTGGAAACTATTTTTTTATATTTAATTATCCTTTTTTATACCAACCTGTACACTACGTAACATAATAATCATGGCAAAATAGTGAGTGTTCTATAGTGTATAAAGTGATCACTGTAACGTGCCAATGATATATCGTATTTTTTTTAATGCCTATAAACCTCCTTATTCCCATATCGATAGGCTTCATCACGTATGTTGACATATAAATTAGAATCAAGAGTTCTTTAGTAAATTTACAGTCTGGCAAATACAATATAGGACAAAAGTAAATACGGAAGTTAAAAAAAAGTGAAACTCTATCTTTATTTTATTACTTACCGAAATACTTTTCTCATGACCCTTGAATCGCAAATCCTTTTGAAGGATTACTGAAACTAATCAATTGTAAAATCACAAAATAAAAACCGAAAATTTATCAAATTATCGTCCGAACAAAAAGCTCGGTCTTAAATTCCTCCGTACTTTAATTACACTCCGAATCATTTGTAATGAGAAAAAGTTAAATCCCGATGCGACTCAGTTTTGTTTCCGCAACTAGTTAGTTGGAAGGACGTGCCTTCGACTACAAACTAATGAGAAAATCACAGTGATATGGCAATTATTTAGGGGAATCCGATGGAATAAACGTGAACATGGAGAGAGTGACCGAACACAAAAACGTTAAATTAATAATTCTCGTACCAATCGTTTTTTGTTTTCAAATAAAATTGAATTTGTATTTTTTTTTTGACATCTCAACATAGATTATGAAGAACATTTTGAGTGTGTCCAAATACTGGATTATTTATTCACAAAATCTGGATTATCTCCAATTAACTTCCATATTCTTCTTCATCTTTGATGAGATGTCAAAAAATAATATGATTATGAAGAATATGGAAGTCTGGGTATTTACGGGGCTTAAGACTTGCATAGGCTGGTTTTAGTGATTACTTTACAAGCGTGTAACGTTCACTAATTATATCTATGATTGACACACACACTGCTCAAATTCTTGAAAGTTCTTTACATATGATCCAATTTCAAAACATTGTACATGAATCATTAGAGTTTTCGCTAGAGCAATCTATTAGTGAGATGAAGAAGCTTTTTATATTGAACAGAAACATTTATATTAGTATTTGAGGTCTGAATCCTGGATTATAATCACATACACAAGAAACGCCAGAAGACATCATTTACATTTTTATTATTTAAGCTTATAATTTGACCAGTTATACTTGTAAAATACTTTGATTGGAGAAAATCCAGATTTGTGAACAAGTATTTGGACACACTCGAAATGTTGTAAATTATATTAATTGTTTACAAAAGTTTAATATGTATTTGAATGTGATAAACTGATAACTTTGTATGTGTAAATAGGAAGTACGTTATATCTGTTTCCTGTGAGTTAAATTATAATAACACGACATGGAAATTCAATTAAGATTTCGCGTTGATTCTAGACAATCAATACTTGCTATTATATGTACTCTGACAAATCTCGACAGCTGAATTAATTCTGATAAACGAGACAAATAATATTATTGTTGAAAACGCTTAATGGCAGGCATCAAAATACTCCTGCAATGTTCTCATCAGCTCGTAATAAAAGCGGCGGATGCACTTATCTCGGAATGAATTGCTATATAATAAGGTAAGAAATTATAGTAACTTTGAGTAGGCATAGGCTATGAAACTGAGTTGAAGCCTGAGTAGGGTCATGATAAGCGGTGTTACTTAAGCCGTAGCTAGATTTCAGAGTCACTTGGACGTTAAGTAATTTAAAAAAAAACGCAACAATAGAAACATTTGTGACTTTACTCCTTAAAAACGTATCGGCGGCGTTTCTTTGCTTTCCTAAGCATTCCATTTGGCCACGCATTTGGGTGAATCTAACAAATTCTTTTTCTAACCCTTGTACGCACCCAATGATGCATAGGGCACTGCATCATATTGGTGCGGTGTTATCTTGATACAATAGAAAAATGTAAAAAAATACAATATTAAATTAAAACATTTCTCCAAATCTATGTTTGCCTTAAAAAGTAGGTACTGAATATGTTTGAATTTTATATAATTTTTTTATAATAATATATGTATTATTGTCCACCGGTAGGTACTGATTGGAAAAAAAATAAAAACAAAATCGGTTTCTAAAACTATGTATTTACGAAAGAAATCTTCCACGCACTCGTTGAACCAAATTAAGTCTAAAACGGGCTCTTTACTCGAGGTAACGCCCAGAAATACACTAGTCTGTTAGTGATGGAGTATCATCTCAAATGGATTTTTTTAGTGTTAAACAATTTTTGTTTTACTGGCTTTAGGAATCAACCTGAAATTCATTTTCCTATGAGGTCATTCAACTAACTTGGTATAACGCAGACGTGTTGTGGTACTCGACAATGACTACCAAATTAACATGATCAAACATTCATCAGATGTGTACACTTGGCTTGGCTATAGTTTATAGTGCGGTATATTAGGTGCAGCTCCCGGAAACTGGAGAGAAATCCAATAGCACACACTCCATGTACTGATCTGCGAATATGTTCGCCACACTGAACTCTCATATAATACTCGATACAATGGGATGGATTTAGGGCTAGGATGCACTTACTATTATCGGTACAAATTTTGGATTTTTTAAAACTCAATCTTTAAAAAAAAATCGAAGTGAAACGTCTTGCAATATGCTAGTGATATTTTCACTTTTACCGAACTGAACCAAAAATTAAGCATTTTGGCCATCTCAACAAAGATGAAGAAGAATATGAAAGTCTATTGTTAACAGAGCTTATAAGCTGTCACAGGCTGGTTAAACAAAATAAATGTAAAAAAAAACTTCTAAGTGTAAAAACATAGACCTGTAGACAAATATTTGGATACACCAAAATGTTAAAGAAAATATAAGCGTTTCTCTATAATCCTTAATGTGAGGTTAAATTTATTATTTATACTGTATATAACATGACGAATTTTTATTTTCTTTCAGGATATTTGATGCAGTTTATTCAATATACCGTATTTACAACATTTTCGTCTATTTCAAATCCAGCGTGGATTTGTGGAACATATTTGAACTTGTATATATTTTGAAAAGTTAATATTTACAAATTCGTTTTTATTTAGTACGAGTAAATTGGAATAAATTGAACTCGTATGTTGTATTCAACATCATTGTCAAACATTTGTTTGATAATTATGTTGAACGTATCAAAATACGTTTCATAATAGATTTTATGAAATTGTAGTATTTACCAAGAAATATATTCATTTAAAAACGATACACATAAATATAAAGTGATTTCCAAAGTTATTAATTCATTTTACTATTAATTGCCAAACGTTTTTTTGTTAAAAAATTTACCGTCCCGATATTTATTTAATTAAAATTTCTTTCAATAAATATCGGTGTCAAATTTGGTCACAAATCTCTAAATACTTTCACAGTATTTTACTAGCAGTCTAGGGTATCATCATAAATTAATATAAATAAAATAAATAACATGTATCGGGTTGTGGTCACGTGGTTGGTGTCGCGGACTCTTGAGTCAAAGATTCTCGGTTTCTAGGTTCACAGAAACAGTATGAAATTAAAGTATTGTAGTAAATAATAAAAACACAAACATTTCTCTTTACAAAAAAAAAACAATATTGTAAGTCCCTCTCCAAGCACAAGAGCTTAGTCTCTTTATTGGAGATTAACAGCATAACTAGTATTAAGATACTCGTATGTTAAAAGTAGAAATATCTTTGAAATGAATTAAACTTTTATATATTTTTAACTGTACTCAGTTAATTAAATATTAATATATAAGAATATATCACTTATATTTATTCTAACCCCGTCTTTTATATGCTCAATTGCTCTAACCCAGTCAATGTAATAGAATATTTTTTATGTATTTGGAATTAACTTTGTCGAATGATATCTTAATTATTTAAAAAATTGAACACTTGTATTATACCACTTATTGTGTTTTATTTCATTACGCACGACTAGTTTCGAAAACATCTGTAGTTTTTTAAACTAGTCGTGCGTAATGAAATAAAACTCAATTAGTGGTATAATACAAGTGTTTAATTTTTAAAAGTAATAAGAATGTGCAACACGCGATAGATAGAAAAGCGTACGGTTAACCCTTGTATTATTTTTCCACATTCGTGTGCGGCGTCCCTAACTGCGATTGCAATACTGCAAAATGTGTTCGCTACACCTGAACGGACCAGCGCCGAATATTGTCACAACTGCAAAATCACAAATTTGTGTTTATGTAAATTATATTTGTCCATCGCGTATGATTTTAGTGTTGGATTCCATCAGCGTTTCCTCATTATTAGGTGTAAACGGTATCGATTCAGTGTGGCAAGTTATGCAAATGCCATTCAAACGCGAGATAAACGCGCAGGTAGTTCATCAATTTAACTGAGTACTTCACAATATTCCTAGATTCTTTTTTTTATTATTTAATTAATTAATAATTCAATAAAACTATTTCTAAAAGGTACATAATGGTATTTAGGGCACTGCATCAAATTGATGCAATGTTAAGGCAGGATAATTGATAGCCAGCAACTCGATTTTCTAAAAAAAGAACATGCTAAAAAAAATTGGACCTTAATGAAATACGATATGCGGTTATCTAATATATCTGCCTCCGTAGTATAATGGCAAGCGTGTTTAAATATAGTACTGGAGGTCCCGGGATCGATTCCTAGGGGAGGTGAAAAAAACGTGATTTAATAGTTGAATATTTTTTTTAAATATTACCCTGGACTGGTCCCTGAAGCGCAGGAATGATCACCTTACCTTCATGTAAATAATAATCAAGATAACACTGCATCTATACGAGTCAGTGCCCTATGCACCATTGGGTGTGGATAAGGTTAAGAATAATAATTTTATATACATTTAAAAAAAAAAATTCTACAATTATAAATTTAATTTCAGTATCACGAAAATATGTACAACAGTTTCAATTACATTTTTATATTTGAAGCATTAACTTTGTGATTTTTCCATTTTATAATTAGAATGTAACTTTTTTTTAAACCCATGTAACATTTCACGTAATTGAAGTTTTTGGTTGAAACGCCGTTTTTGTATTATTGTTATTATATATTTTTTTTTAATAAAGTCGACATTTTTGTTTACCGGTTTCGAGACGTATCCGTCTTTTCGTCAGGACAATCACTACAACAGCATGCAAACAATACTACACGTCACTACCATAGCACTATGCACACACTTATTACTTCATAAAATGTTCAAACACATGAGATTTTGGTCGACCCTAGGACCAATATGCACCAAGGATTGCGGAACAACACGCACTAAAGGTCTGACATGCACTAGACCTAAAATTCTTATTTAAAAATATATAAATGTCAATTCAATTAGGTTTACATAGAAATAAATAAAAAATGGAATATTTTCAAATGTACAGCACAGCAGGCCCCCTACAAATTGTTCTGATTTATCTTTTATAGATTTTCAAAGTAACAAAACCTTTTAAAAAAATCATCTGTTATTCAAGATATCGTGCTCTTGAAAATCTACATTTCAAACAGAGGCAAAAAGATTCACTCCTAACGCGCGTACTGTGTTTCACACCCACATATTTTTTTTATATATATTTTAAATTCCCACTAGGCATGGTTTATAAAATTTCGTCTGCTTGTAAGCTTATATGTAGGCAATTTGAAACCTCCCACAGATACATTATACGAAATCCTACAAGTAGGTACGTTCTCGTTACGTAGGTACTTTCATATATCTCCGCAGAGACATTCATGAAAGTTTCAGGTAGGTATTTCTGGGAATGGAAGTCAACTACCTCGCCCCGCTACCCCGAGCTGCGGATTTGCTAAAAGCAAACGAATAATTTGAAAGCAATCTTACGTAAGCTGTAGGTACTTAGTAAGTAGCCTCCCTGAAAATAAAAGTTTGAAGGGGTAGGAGCTCTCCCGACAAGGCTAGTGTGTACTGTGGAACTAAAAGCGGGCTTAGGCGTGTGGCTGTATTCTCAAGTCAACATTTCGTAATCTTTTTCCAAGTTAAATTATTTTCTTCAAGATTAAAAAAAAACTACTCAGTTTCATAGGAAAAAAAAACATTTATTAAAACACAAGAGAGTGGAGGATATACGTACCTAACAGACAAAACCTAAAAGATTCACAAGACTGCCAATAAAGACCAAGAGAGAGAGCACAAAAAGCAACAAATATGCCCAGCAATACGTACATCCTTTTCTTGGATTCCAATTTTCATTATTATATGTTCTTTTTAAATACTTCACTGACATAAAATTTTAACATGGTATATTTTGCTTTGTTACCTTGTATAATTAAATAGAAATATTTTTTTAAAGATAAAGCATTGCATGAGCTTATGTTAATCATAAATAGTGGAAAAAGATCCTTCATATGGTCAACACAATACAATATAACTAATTTAAATTTATGATTTTAGACATTTAAGTATATTTTTATCATTACCCATTGTCTTATTGTTTATTTCTTTTCTAAATAACGTTTTCAAACATCACAATTATCAAGTTCAAGGATGTTATTTAAATAATAAAATTGATTAAGATGATCAGAGGAGGTAGAGTCCTCTTTTTTCTCGGCTCCTGAATTTATATCTTAAATCCTTTTCTAGTATTTTTTTCATTCATTTTGAATCTTCCGCATATATTAAACATAAATAATAGTTATTTTATTTAATTTTTCGGCATTAACTTTGTGGTAAGACATGTTACAATGATTAAAGAAAACACTTCGTTTTTTACCACTTGAATAAATTTCAAGTGGTAAAAAACGAAGTGTTTTCTTTAATCATTATAAATAATAGTTATTAAATATTTTAAAGAAAACATATTAAACATCATATTTCGCATTCATTTTCTCATAAAAGAGACTAAAAAATATAGCAAACTATAGAATTAACATTCATTGATTAAAGAGTGGAATAAATAATCAAGTTTCATCGCAAAATCCAAACAAACACTATAAATATTCATTTGTGTACTAAATTCAGCGTCATTTTATTAACGTTTCTCTTTTTTCAAAATCAACAACTATATTGAGAGAAGCGATTAGAGAATAAGCCCCCGGATTTTGATACATATTAAAGCGAAAACTTATCGTTGAATTCCAATGAGAGGATACCACAGAACATGAAATGAGACCAAATTTGTGGTCACGTGGTTCAGTTTCCGAAATTGGAAAACTGTAATATCCCGAATTGAACATGCCAACATACATATATGTATACGTACGTTTTCATTGGTATATTAGGAATATTTGTGTATTTTATAACTTTACTCACTTAATCGGTACAATACTAATATGCACAAATTTTTTTTTCAAAAAAATCCATATTTTATAACTCAAAGCCCAACAACATGAAGAATACCATAAATAAGTATTAGATTGAAGTTTTGTACTGACATTTGGTGGAACTGCATTTTACATAATACAATATTAAAACAACTTTATATTTTTTCAAACTGTATATAGTTTTTTTAATATAAATTAGAAGTAAGGAAAAAATAGGGTTCCGGTTACTTTTAACTTATACCATCTTAAGTAGAATATTATTATAAAAATTCGTGTATACATGACTTAGGTGAAGTTACCTGAAACAAATAACCCACAGCCCTAGAATAGACCCCGACAGTCTACACACAAAGACAAAAAGTTAGGAATGAAGCCAGGAAGAAGAAGATAGCAGTACATAATGTCTTCATTCTAACCTCGTAATTCAATTTCGTCATTTGAAGCCCAAAAAATGTCCCCTCCCTGAATCCACGAATCTGGAGCGCAGAACTAATCACCTAACCTTCGTGTAATTTGAAATTAATACAACACCACGTTTATCTGATGCAGTGCCCTATGCACCATCTGGGTGAATATGGCGTTATATAAATGTCACGATACCTAGATTTATAATTTACCTAGGTGCAAATCAATAAATGTCTGTGCGTCATTTTTGGCAGACTCATTCATTGAATGTGATGTTTTTATTAAAAACCTTGTATTTTATGCTCAGTGTTTTTAAGGACACGCTGGATTATTAAGATTCTGCAATACGTATAAATATATTGCAGAATATTTAGTAAGTTAATATCAAAGTAGAAGAAATAAGCCAAGAGAAAACCTGACATTGCAATATTTTAAATTTATGCACACGGTGAAGTGACGTGTTGCAAACTTTTCCAACGAGTTTAATAATTTTAGCTTCAGTCAAAGTTCCGCAAAGTTTCCGTAGAATTCCAGGATATTTGTTGAATTCTTAAAGTTGTTATTTACAATTCCTGGCAAGTTGGTTCATATTACCTTTCTCGTGTTCTCGGAATGAAATTAGGCTCTTATTAGGCATCCAGTGCACTATTACAAAAGAACGTGTTGTATGCTATTTTTCCTAGCTACAAAAACCAAGAAAGCAAAAAAAAGTTTGCAAAAATTGTTCACGCTAACACAATTTTTTTGAGTCTACTAAGTTGTATTTTATTGTTCAAAACTCACAAACATTAATATTGTGACAATTTTTCGCCTAGTTATGGCATTTTCAACAAATGCCATAACTAGGCTAAACAGTTGGTACAATATTATTTTTTATGTGTTTTTCAATAATAAACTACAACTTACTGGACTCAGAAAATGTGTGTTTGATTTAACAATTAATACATATCGCTCACTCCTTTCAAGAACGTCATAAATCAAAAAATGCCAATCAGTTGTGCATGTTTTCGGAATGCCAAGAAAATGTACCATATCCCAGCAAAAGCGGTATATTTTTAACTTAATATTTGCCCGCTACAGGGCAGAAAGAGTTGTTTTTGCATTTTGAAGAAAAGGTATTGTTTAATTTATTTTTTTAAAAACTAGTCATTTTTTAAATGGAGAAAAAACCTTCGGGTTAAACCTAAAAAGATCTGTTACACAATAAAAAGTTCAATAAGTGGCTGGATATTTATTTTTAATAAATTGTATTTTATGTATTTTTCAACTTTAAAAACGTTCTCCTGAAAAATCAAGTTTTTTTTTATTTATGACGTTCTTGAAAGGAGTAATCAAGTCAGTTCGAAGTCTTTGCTGTTAAACAAAAAACTCTTCGAATTTATTGTCTTCTGACACTCGTCGTGAAGTGGCGTTGCTGTTTGATATCGACACGCTTGCTTTCTGTAATCCTGCTTTGAAAAACGAATCAAGTTTTGTTAGCACTTTTAAGATTTGCTGTTTTTTTTACAATCATCTCTCTAAAATTACAAAAATGTGTATAATGTAGTTGAACTTCGCTATCTGTCTGTCAAATAATCAATAATTTGACTGGATTTTCTTTCGTTATATCCGAAGTTCATTAAATAGAGGTCCAATCAATTGGGAAAATTCTTGGAAACTCAAAATCAAAAGACGGAAGCGGTATATGAAATTCTAATGAATGAATGAATGAATGGAGACTGCGTTAAAAAATATACTGCCCAAGCTGCCAGAAATCTAATAATTATAATCAGAGAATATCGCCGTGGATTTACCTACAAGTAATTATTTATCAGAATTTGCGAATTACATAATAGAAACAAACCACTCATTTGACTCACATACTCTTAAATTATTATACCATCAGTTCAAACAAAGGTCAAGTCATGAACAATTTAGAAAATTTAGAAATACTTAAAAAAAATTCTGACAAAGCGTTAATTAATAATATGCATGTCCAAAATACGTCGCCATTATTATTTATTTTTTCTTTTACAAAAAGTCCCATTCTTCAACTTATTTATAACATTACCAACCTTTATATATGAATGAATATTTTTTGCTCGTAAGCTTTAGTCGATGAAAACAACTGTAGTTCTCTAGTCCCGTGTAATGAAGTAAAACTGAATAAGCCGTTTTATAAAAGTGTTTTTTTTTAATTTTCAAATAGATGTCCGTTATATCGAAGTTTTACTGTATACCGATCATAAAGTCTTTGCCGGGTTCATTGCTAGAAGATGAGACCATTTCAACTCAACTCCCGTGATATGATACTTAGGGGAGACTTTAACCATACCATTCGTTAGGGGCGTCGGACTCGCTATACCCGTGACTGCGGCTATGGTGACGGGTAATGATATTGACAGCTTACGAGAACATCCTTAATGACACACCGACATTACATCTTCACATACTAGAGTGCCATTATCACACCACTCACTCCCGACTCGACACATCTCCTAATTACACATCTCACAAACTATCGCGTGTAGAGAGTTTATTATATTAAGATTCTTATAGTTTATTTAGTATATTTTTAGTTTTTATAGTTCCATTAACAATATTTGAGGGTTAAGATTTTATCCATTCATTTTCAAGTCGTCGATTGATTCGGCAGTCACTTTATAGTAATAATAATAATAATAATAACTCTTCATTCCAGCTTGACTAAGTGGTGGGTGCAATACTTAGTTAGCCATATCGCTCACTCCTTTCAAGAACGTCATAAATCAAAAAACTCGATTTTTCAGTAGCACGTTTTTAAAGTTTAAAAACATAATACAATTTATCAAAAATAATTTCAAGCCACTTATTGAACTTTTTACTGTGCAACAGATCTTTTTAGGTAAAACCTGAAGGTTTTTTCTCCATTTGAAAAATATTAAGTATATTTAAAAAAATAATTAAACACTACCTTTTCTTCAAAATGCAAAAACAACACTTTTTGCCCTGTAGCGGGTAAATGTTAAGTTAAAAATATGCCTCTTTTGCTGGGATGTAGTAGTTTTAGGATGTAGTAGTTTGCCCTGTAGCGGGTAAATGTTAAGTTAAAAATATGCCTCTTTTGCTGGGATGTAGTACATTTTCTGGGCATTCCGAAAACATGCACAACTGAAAATTGACGATTTTTGATTTATGACGTTCTTGAAAGGAGTGAGCGATATATGTTTTACAACATTTTTTTATACAATGAAATAAAAAAATTATAAACAAATAAGAGAGAGAAAGAAAAAAAAACAAATGGTAATAATAATAAATTTGGAGAGATGTAGATGTAATATCTGTACATTTTCAATTTAAACTTCACTTGCACACATCACTACTCTTAAAACCTATTGTGATACCTAATGTATCAAAACACGTGGCGTAATAGATTTTAAGAAATAATGGTATTTACATATTTTTTTTTTAACATAAACTTAAAAGCGTTTGTAGAGAAGCGTATCTGTATTTCTATAAAATAAAATATATTTATAAAACGGATTACTAAAGTGCAAAAAAGCTGTTTATTTCAGATTTTTTTGTGGAAAATTAAATCATTCTTACGTCATTAAACAAAATTGTTTTGATTTGAAGTATTTGTATTCATTTTAGCCTGTATGAAAATATTGACTTAAATAAGTAGAAAGCTGTAGAGTATTTAAAAAGATGTGTAAATTTGTGTTTTTATAGAGAAAAAAAATTCAATCGGTTTTTGCAAAAGTGGAACAAAAAACATCAATTTTGATATTAAATGTTGTAAATAATTCAATCATTCATACCATATATCAATAAAGGGAATTATTTTGCTCTAAAGTACTCGTATTAATTTGAACTAATATGAAAATAATATCAACTTAAGATCCTTGTATAGTTTGGTAATATAAACACGGGTAGGTACTTAAGTATTTAATTTGGGTATAATATTATTTTAATCGTCTGTTCCAAGTCCTCATTTCACAGTCTAAACATTTAAATGTGAGGTATTTAAGCGATATTATGTAAGTGATATCAGCTTATTAATAACGTGAAATCTCATGTTAATACTTAAACGGGTCTAAGCAACTGACGGCCCGCGAGCCGAATTTCGTTCAGCATTTCTTTTGAATTTTCAATTATATTTATTTCATAATAAAAAAAATCACATTATAACAAACTTTGATTTACAATAATGTACCATAAATGGGTTTATCCCTGCCGAGGTCATATTTTACTATACTAACTTATAAAATGATATATAAAAAGAAAATTGATTTATTGATTCGGCAGACGCTTTTTGGTAGTACCTATCCATTTTTAAATGATTTTTTTTTGTTAAAATCCTTTATTTCTTACTTTATTTTTTAACGTATTTTGATCCATATGGCGTTTGAAAATTATACGGAATACTTCGAAACAAAGTTTTTGACGGAAAAATCCGTTATTTTTGTACACCTTAGAGTGTAAATACATTAAAACCAACTACTTTTTCTAGCCAATTGAATAATTTTTTTGTTGCATTTAGAATTGTTCTGAGGCTCTTTCATATTTATGTCATTAGTGTCATAATATTTATGTCCATTACCATTTACGTCAAGCTCTAAAATTGTTGAATTTTATATGTCGGGAAAATTCAGTCGAAAAAGATTTCTCTACCCTGATCTACCATATAATGCTTTCATAGAGTAACATAAATATTAAAATACCAAAGTCAATATTCTGATCAATTTGGGTAATAAGTTACGATTTTCAATTTGTATTTGAACTGAAATTATTCCTATTAAAGGAATTATATAAACGTGTACAAATTATATAAATCTATTTTTTTAAACATTGATTGATTTAAAATATATTATACGAGTAGTAAATTATACCTAACACGTTGTCTAGCTTTTCGTGTAAGCTTTAACTTTAGATGAAGAAAAACAAAATAATCCATTTAAAATTTGGGATATGAAAACTTACCCCACCAACAGAAGGGTGAAAGTTGTGCTCGGAGAGAGGCTTCGTGGCATCAGACCTCATGATGTCCATGGCGTATGGGTACAGGAGATCTCCGAAGAAGTCTGTAGATTCTCGAGGAAGTTGCGTTGGCATGTTATCTATTGAACACACTAGCACACCTGGACCCTTAAAACTATAACAAAAATAATTCAATATTAAAAAGGATGATCGATACATTTTTTTATAAATATCTTAACAAACAACTTTTTTCTTACGTGGCTTATGTATGACCTGCCAATTTATCAGATGACTTCAAACATTCATAATTTATGGCGCTTCAAAGTCGTGTGGTAAACGCGCTTCATTACATGGAATATATAGAAGTATTAAATAAAAAACAAACAATTCTATCTGAACTTTCAATTGCATATAGAATAGTAAATGTTACACAATTTTTAAAGTAATCACGTTTACCAGACATTGGTTAGTTGTAAGCTTTGTAAATATGGAGACTTTAATATTCACGTCTTAAGAAAACTAACGTCGGATCCGATATATAAAAAATGTCTTTTTATAGCTTGGTAAGAATCGTTCGGGGGTTAAATCCGACATTTTTCTACAATCACTCGTATTATAACAATCTTGAAACAAGCAACCATAGAAATAAAATAAAATAACTATGACAACTCGTTTCTTGAATGACGAATTTATACTCGTACACTGTCAGTTATCAAAAAAAAAAATTCAGTTATCAGTTTTTTTCATATTTATAACCCTCAAAGCATCTAGAGCAGTGATTCCCAAAGTGGTCTATATTGACCCCCAGGGGTCTATGACAACTTGCAAGGGGTCTATGTTTTAATTTGAATTTAAAATATAAATGTATAAAACCTAACATGTGTGGTTCAGAGAGAGTAACACTACATATACCGGCTGTCAAAAATACATTTGAAGTTAATGAATTTGATAAAAATCAATATCAGGTAAGGCAAGGGGTCTACGAGATAAAAGAGTTTGGGAACCCTGATCTAGAGTTTTCTTCTTGTCTGCCAGTAGGATGTTAAGATTTGGAAAGCTAAACATGAAAAATACATCAATTGAATATTAATAATGCTCGAATTCATTGTTCAATTTACAAATAACATAAAAGATTTAAATATGATTTTTACAACAGGAATTTATACGTACACGAATATAAAATAAGTCAATTACACTACTTACATACAATGTGTACTCCAATTATCATTCTTAATCCTGATTTCTTATTATAACTTTTTTTAAATTCCGTACATGTATTATATGAAAAAATGTGAAAGAAAATTCAAAGTATTATTAAAATTCAAAATTCAAACGAGAGCTTTTGACGAGGAAAAAATAATTACAAATCTCAACTTTACTAAGTAAGTTATGTAATCCTTATTTCACAAAATACATGTTGGAAATAAATATTAATCTTGAGACGAGTTTTTTAAGTATCGACTTATGCCTTATTGTAAAGTTCAAGTTTGATGTGTTTTTACATAGATTGAAAATTGTTTTATCTTGTCTTATATTTTGCTTCCTGTTTCAATTTTTTTTACAATTTTTTAACGGCCTACAAAAACTTCCTCGAGTTCAAAGGTTATTATTTTTATTAAATTAAGTTCTTGGTATATCATTAAATATGAATATATTACCGAGTTAGAATTATTTAAGTATGGGTATTTTCAGGGCATACGATATGGCATTGGCTTTAGTAATCTCTTTAAGAACTTTTGTGTCGTTCACCAATTAAACTATTCTGCTATGTTTTTCATTTGACAGGAATATTTCACACCTTCCCACACAAATTTTAATCTTTCTGTTAAAATTTAGAAATCAATTTTTTTTTAAAAGAAATATTTGTCTTTTTGTTATTTACAAAAAAGACTTTTTTTCGTACGATTTTTGTAAGCCTAAGCGGCTCATTATTAACAATAGGTATCAAATTGTGGTAGAGTGGGTTTGAACCAAGACTACTCAAACTAAGAAAAGAGTCCGTGGCACTAACCACAGGACCGCAAACCAACAATGAATTATTTTTAATATTATACAACGCCTGCTTTTTATATCGTAAATGTTACACAGTACATAAAATGATTATATAAACCAGCTTGAGACAGGTCATAGGCCAGCACTGTAAATGTTTAATCTCCCATATTCTCATCTCAATAACTTCTTCGTCTAAGTTGAGCTTTTAATAAAAATCTTGATAACTACGCACTGCGGAGTTAATTCCAGTATTTGAATCATAATGTTTTTTTCACAATCATATATTTTTTTAAATCATAAGTATAATTAAATGATGATGTATGATAAATATGACGTTTTATTATTTACATGTTAACTGTACAAATACTCTCATTATTATACTTCTATCGCTTTTCCTAAAACTAACATACGTTGAATAATTACTGTAAAATTTATCATTGTATTTTTTGAATAATTACAAAGATAATGGCACTCTAATTATATGAACGACCACTTAAATAAAGTTTAAACTGTATTTAATGGTAAATATGGCGTGACTCTCACGTACTAAAAATAAATAACTTTATCGTTATCATGTCTTGCCATAATTATATTTTAAACCATGAAATATCATCAATTCACGGAATTGTTGTTGGTAAATTAAATTGTAACCCTATATGCACACGTTCGTTTATTTAACGAAACGCACTTAGGACTCAAAAGGAGAAAGAAAGCAAGATCATAAGACGGATGCTCAAGATTCTCGGGATTAGGAATAGAATCTTTATCATGGGATACAAATCACATAAGTGATGAAGCTAAGTACGTATCTTTATGGTATATTGTCAAAATGAATTTAACAATATAGATGTCTTAACTTGAGGGAAAACTTCTCTCATAACTTCCGCCACAATCCCAGAGCGGGTATATAAACTCTTTGTTTCCGTTCGGACCCATCGAAGAAAACCTACTTTTTTTAAATTATCGGTATTTAATCAAACATGCAAAGTAAATAAGGCTGCAGTTATATCCGTATGCCTCTGAAACTCGGTATGGAGAAACAAACACATGAGAAAATAAAGTAAAATGAAAATATACAAGACATATGTTCGACCAATAGCCAATTATGGGATTGAGGCAAGAGCAGATACTTCTAGAACAAAATCTCGACTTCGAACCTCCAAAATGAAGACTTTCTGAACCATAACCGGAAACACATTGCGAGACCGAGTAAGAAATACTGACATCCGGAGCATGTATAAGACGGAGGATATCGTGAGGTGGGGATGACAATGAAGGCGATACTGGAATGATTATGTAAACAGAATGTCAGATGACAGACTTCCATGTATCGCCCTTTAAGGGCAGACCTCCCAAAAAGATGGAAAAGCCCCCCAAGGCAGACCTCCAAAAAGATGGAAAGACAGCTGGAAGTCAACATCCCAAGAGCTACAAGCGGAGGCACAAACAGATCCTTAGGATCTAGAAAAAGAAGCAAAAAAAGAATATGCAAAGTTTTTCGTGATCAAATATAAAATTAGTTAGCCACCAGAACAGACCACCACACCAGCCTTATCACATCTCACAAATCTACCTAAAATGCAGTCTCTCTCATCTAACATCTAACAATAGAGCAGGGTATAGATATAACATCCATCTTTTTTTATATGTAAATCTGAGCATTTCAGCGCATACAACCTAAAATTTGGCTGGCTAAATGTTATGTTCAAATCCCTGGGATGCTCAGACCTCCATCTTCCTTTATATAAGAAAGATAGATGTTTTATATTAAGTTGAGACACCTAATTATGTTTCTTATAATTAAATATGGCAATCAATAAATAGGCAAAACAGAGGGTCGATGAGGCAGAAGACAGGTCTCCTGGCTCCGGAATATACGAGATTGGACGGGGATCAGGAACGTCGAGGCACTGTTTAGAGCTGCCAGAGACAAGAACAATTATTTTCAAATGATAGTCGACGTCAGGGGAACCCGACATGACACGAACAGAAGAAGAAGAATAAATACTTCATCACTTTGTATACTTGGGTAATGTTTACCATACTGACCGTTATTGAAAATCCATATTGCATTCATATTTGAAACTTATGTGTATGCAATGGTCTTGAATTCTTTTCACATGTAAGTATTAACTCAATAGGTTTAGAAGTATGAGTAGTTGAAAATTGTGAAGTATGTATATATATATATATATATATATATATATATATATATATATATATATATATATATATATATGTATATATATATTGTATATATATATATATATATATATATATATATATATATATATATATATATATATACATATATATATATATTTATATATATGTATATATATATATATATATATATATATATATATATATATATATATATATATATATATATATATATATATATATATATATATCCTTTTCATAGCCGCAAATAAATTACGCCGCAGTGCTCAACAGGCCGAGTATTTTTTTGAAAAAAAAAAGTTGTCTAAAGATTTTTTTTTTTTTGTTTTTATTGAATTATAATTTACTTACCAAATATTATATCCCACATCGATTGTTAGAGTTTTATTCTTGAAGTTAAACCAGTTTCAAATTTTCAGGGTTGTCACACTAAGTCGCACACGCAAGTTTTTATTAAATTTAATATTAACACACAACTATTATTTATCAATGGAATATTTTAAAATAATAAGAAAAACACAAAAAAATTGAGCAAAATAAAAACCCCTGGCGTTCAAAACAATCGATTAAAATAATCAATATTTCAAGTGGTTTGAGTGGTAGCCCTAATGACATCTGTCAACTGTCAGCTGAAAGTGATACCGATAAATCACTTAAAAGTATTTAAAAACTTTATAAAATATTTTGTGACAACTTCAACTGATGGCAATGTATGTTCCGTTTTTGACAGATTGTCAATATGAGTTAAAACTGCGGAGTAATACGTCATCAAAAGTACTGACGAGATATCTCGTCTCTGGCCATACGGGCACTCCGCCATTTGCCGAGATATCTCGTCTCTGGCAACCATCGGGATATATATATATATATATATATATATATATATATATATATATATATATATATATATATATATATATATATATATATATATATATATATATATATACATATATAATAAATATATATGTGTAATTAAAAAAAAATAGTTTCCAAGTTCATAAAATAATATTTTTTTAAACCCGTGCATTTAAAGAAGAATTTTTGGATAACTACTGATTTCTACCATATTATGTGACAATTTTAATTCGATATAGGCATGATGTATTAAAATTATGTGTAAACATAAGGCTTATTATATTTATTTATATTTATAAATCATTCGTTAATTGAATGGAATAATTCAGTGACTGATATAAATCCAAATAAAAATTTGAAAATGAATTTCTTCAACTCACTCTCAGCAAAGTTCCAAAATTTGCAGTGCGGTCGGCACTATTACAACCAGACTCGCGAACAACTTGTCAAGAATTCAAGCAGACAGCTATTTAAATGCGACATCTCACTACTTCCGGTTGGAAATTGTGGGGTAAGTGAAACTGCCCGGCCCGCCCTACCCACTCTGACAAATTGCCCGAAAGTTTTGCCCCAACTTCCGCGCTCCCGGTACCGAGATAACCGCCCGGCCGGGTAACTTTGCCCTCCCGATAAAACCCGACTTTTTACCGTGCCTTTTGATATATCACTTTTATTTCAGACCCCACGATATAATATATCAAACGTAGCGACTCGCTAAATCAACCCCCCCGCCCCTGAAGATGAAGAAATACCTTGTTTCCGCTGACTTGAAGCGGAAAACGATTAAACACTGATTTTAAGTATTTTCGTACGACCGATTTTAGGGAGATGAGTTAATACCTGAAAGGAATACGGCATTTTTAAATAGTTACCAAGTACCCATGACATGTGTGAAATTAATGCATATTTTATTCATATTATTCATAGAAGTATATTTTTCCGGCTACGCACGTGATTAAATAAAATAAAAATTAAAAAAAAAACATTAATTTTTTTTTTTTTTGTAATTCATTATTGATAGCAACCAATTTTTTTTTACTATGAGATGACTTGTCTTCGTCGGAGTACAAATAGAAACATTATCTGTAAATTATCCGTTAGTAATTATGTCTTTTATTTTCAGAACAAAGCATTGATGGGTTATACAGTTTTTTTTTACTCTACAATATCAAACAATTTTCCTGAAGTCTATTTATTCATTCAAACCCAACACATTTGCGTTTCTATGATGCAGTGATATCTTGATAATTAAAACACGAAGGAAAGGTGATCAGCCTTCCGCTTCAGCCACCAGTTCAGGGTAATATTGAATACATTTTAGAGTGGAAAAAATTACTTTTATTCTTTTAACCCCCCCCCCCCTGGGTATCGAACCCGGGACCCTCAGTACAGTAGCCGAACATGCTAACTATTACACTACGAAGGTAGACAAAGCTATAATAGGTAAAAAACATAGTAAGAAAATATAATATTTCTCAAGAAAAGTGGAATGAAATACTTATTCCGTGAATGAATATGAAAACTTTCAAGAGATGCAAATATATTTCATAATAAAACAACCCTAAGTCTCGATGGCTGCAAAGTGGAAAGTTCTTAATGCATAGTCATTAATTCAACACTAATATAAAATATACGCTAAGTTTAAGAAGGTAGTCTAAGTTTGAAGTCCTTTTCAAAAACACCTTCTTAATTTATAATTACAAAATGTTATCTGAATATTCATTCGTTTCATTTTACGAATGCTTTAATAATTATTTTAAATTCATGTTTTATCTTTTACCTACAAACTGCACTTTATCGGTATTGATGTATTTAGAAGAACCATTTTTTTAATCCACCTACTACAAGTAGTATATGGTTTATTTTACTTAGGTAATTATATAATAATGACAATAAAACTATTGTTAAAAAAAATATTCATATGTTTACCATAAAACATATCCTTTGGAAGGGAATTTTTAGTTAAAAATACATTCAAAGCAAATATATATATAACAATTTGAGCGATCAACAACATTTTAATTTAATATTATAAAAGAAAAACTTTTACGATTTTTGCATTAAAATTTTATTTAACCAGTGACCGGGTTTCATCGTTGTCCACATTATCACACTGATTATATCAGAAACAACGACACTCGGTCAATGGTCACATAAAATATGTATATGTAGAAAAAACTATAAAGCTGTTATTTTATTATATAAAATGCAGTTTCACAAAGATGTGTAAGTACAAAACAAAAATCTAACTTTTTAATTGTAAGAAAAAGTTTGTAAATCAATAAATTTCAACCCACAAGGGCTATGAATTTTTTAAAATAAAATATGCAATCAATGATGAAGAAGCAATTGCGAAAAATAATAATGCATAAGAGCTTGCAAAAATACAATGCCATGAATGTCAGGTTTCTTTTCAAACACTCGACTCTTAAACTACTCGATCATAGGTGTAATTCCATCACCCACCTCCGTTCATACATGTCAGGAAAAAATTTCAATTTTTAATCCGGTCTAATCAGCGGAAAATAAAATGGATGGCCATTGTTTTCCACCCTGATTTCCAATTGGTTTGACTCCATTAAACATTCCAGTGGCGTACCATAAATTATGAATTTGTCCATATTTTAACGTGAATACACAAAGTTAGATACAGTATGTCGTTAGTCGCCTTGTACACACTACAAAGGATCTCTAGGTAAAGTTTATACAGCAAAACAATAGACAAGACAGAAGAGACATTAATAATACATTATGTTCTCCAAAATGAAAGGAAAATGCAACATTTTATATTAGCCCAGTGGTACTTTTAAGAAAAGAGAAAGAAAGAAATTACAAATACATTACCAATTTTTGGTTTTGTTGTATGATTTTTAAACGTTTAAAATGGTTTAAAAGGTCCTGAACCGTCGGATTTTTTTTCTTTATAATAAATTCATACCATTCTGAAACCAGCGTTGATTGCTATTGTTAATTATAAGAAATGTTTTATTTATTAAATATTAAATCATACACTATTTTTTTAAGTCTAGTTATGGCATTTTCAAAAGAATGTCATTCGTTCGAAAATGTCATAACTAGGCGAAACAATAGTCACAAAATATATTTTTTATGTGTTTTTTAACAATAAAATACAACTCAGTAGACTCAAAAAATCATTGTTTGATTTAAAATTTAAAGCATAAATTAAAATGGTGTTCTACAAACAAAAATTAAACGCCAGATCTGTTTATATAAGAAGTATAATTAGGTGTTTCAACCAGAAATGAAACGATAAAAAGATGGAAAATTACGAAATGGCATTTGGCTGGTTTGAGCAATTACTTTATACACTTGTGTAACGTCACACAAGTATATAAAGTGATCACTTGAGCCAGCTAAATGGCGGGACGTTAAGCCTGGAATATTGACTTCCATCTTCATCTTTCATGTAAAAAACGAAAGATGTTTCATCTCATGTTGAGATGACTATAATATTGATACATCGTCCGTAGGGTGAATAATTCAGTGTCTGATAATAATGTTGTCCGCCTCCATAGTGTAATGGTCAGCATGCTCGCCTACCGTTCTGGAGGTCCCAGGTTCGATTCCCAGGGGGGTTTAATAAATATAAGTGATTTTTTCACTTCAATATTTATTCAATATTACACTGGACTGGTACCTGAAGTGAAGGGCTGATCACCTTTCCTTCATGTGTAATCGATCGAGATAACACTGCGTTTATATGAAGCAGTGCCCTATGCACCCTTGAGGTGCGGTAAGGGATTTATTTTTATTTTTTTGACATCTCATCAAAGATGAAGAAGAATATGAAGTCAACTTAAGTCAAACTTTCTCAATTCGAACCCACTCTACCGCGATTCAATATCTATTTCTAATAATAAGCCGCTTAGGCTCACAGAAATAGTATGATATTGAAATATTTGTGTAAATAATAAAAATACAAATATTTTTCTTTTTAAGATAAAAAATATACCCTGTTGATTTGATGCAGTGCCCTGTACACCATTTTGGTTCGGTTAGGGCTCAGTTTATATAAGTTAGAGCTGGTTGGGGTACTACTGTCACCATAGATGATACTTGGTGATACATACATTGATATAACAAAAGTAGTAAGTTCCATTTTTGTTCTACGTATAATTCACAGTAAGGTAAACGCCCCTAACACTGACCTAGCCGCTTTTACTGACTTATTTCCAAGTAACTACAGATAATATGAAACTGGTTAAATTTTCATTCTATTTTAATATTGCCAACACTGCAGCCATACGTGTGTTATGTGATGACAATGTTTAAATGTCAATATTTTGATTTTTCATATTTAAAATGTCAGTTATAGTTTGGACATCTGGCAAATAGCGCGTGAACACGAAAAATCCTTAACAGACAAGCCTAATCTTTCAAGTTTTATATTTGATTGATATTTACTAATATTTTTTAAGTGTTAGTGAGTTTTGTGTCTTCAATTTACAAAAAACAAAGTATTTGTGAAATTCACTTTAATTTATACTGTAAACGCGAAGGTCAATTTTAGGGTTGATTTTGATTCGAAAGTATGTTTACAGTTTTAGAGTAAATAAATTTAATAGGGTAGATATTTACGAAAACTTTTCCGTAAAATTTGAAAGGGTCACTCTTTATGCCGAGTTCTTGTTAAACCAAGCTTATCACGAATTAAATTTATGTTTCGGAATGACCAAAATAAAAGTGGTTTCGCAATCCCCGCTCACTGAATGGCCGCGTCCGTATTATAAGCAAAAGTTTCACTTATTTCCACCGAAGTTATTTAGCCTTAAATCGCAACACTGTTCGCCCAGAAACTGGACAAAAAGAAAACAAAGAATGATTTGTGAGAGGGTTCGTGGCGTTCATTGCGCGAGCCTCCTCTGGTCGATTCTTGCAATAATGCTGGCTACATAATTTCGATATTGGAGCAAATGTCAATATTTTAAATGACCCGCGCTACGGTATGGGAGTTACAAATCAATAAATTAAATTAATTTATGAAACTCCATACTAAAAGATTTACATACAATAAATACAAGTTTTTCACTTCAAATTGGACGTTGGAATCAAATTGGACGCATTACAAACCAAATACGACGCATTACAAATCAAATAAGACGTTTGACAAACAAATGGGACGCCTTACAATAAAAATTGAACGTTTTAAAAAACAAATTGGACGGTTCATTGGATGTCATAAAAAAGTTAAAATTGATTTATATATATATAAACATATATATATATATATATATATATATATATAAACATATATATATATATATATATAACATATATATATATATATATATATATATATATATATATATATATATATATATATATATATATATATATATATATATATATATATATACATCGCGCGCACAGACTATAACAGCGCGCCGTGTAGGCTTGCCAACTTGAAGATCAACGCACTTTAGGAATAGAGTTTAAGTTTTAAGAATAAAAAAAAAATAAATAAAAATGTGGGTAGATATTCCCACTGACAGTATAATTTTTAAAAGCTATTTTGAAAATAGCTTTTAAAAATTCTAACTTTTAAAAAAATATAGTACAACGTCCAATTTGATCTGTAAAACGTCCCATTCGATTTGTCAGATGTTCAATTTGGTTTATAAAACATCCAATTTGAAGTAATTTACCTGTACAACTGGCTAAAATTTGTAATTTTTTTAAATATAATATAATAATTGTAAAAAAGGTAATTTACAAAAGAATAAAAAAGCGCGCTACTAGATTTCAACCTTAACCTCCGGATTGGAGGCGAACAAAAAAAACGAATTAAAAAATATAATACATTCTTTTGTTACGCTTAAAGCGAAAATATATCATAAAGGCTTGTTTATTTGTTCCTCAAAATTTTCAGGCAATAATTTCATATCTAAAAATGGAAACAATGGAGAGGCTTTTGAAATATCGGAAAGTTTCCTTTTTGTTCTGAGGTCTGCGAAGTATGGGCACCACACTCCACAAATCACATTAACGGCCCTGTATTGAAAATATTCGAGGGCATTATTCAACCCCTTAGGCACTCGTCACTACCCTCCGGTTGACGGAAGAGGCGCAAATGAAGAAAGCGCGCACAACATTTGCGCACTGACGGAAATTCACACAGGAACATTGCGCACATGAAAAAAAATACTTAATATTTTTTTTTTAATCATATTTATACAATTTGATTAAGGAAACACTTGTTTTTATACCACTTGAGTTTATTAATGACTACTAGCTAAACTTCCATCGTCAGGTTCGAATAATAACTGTAATGTTAATGTTAGTGTTTCCTTAATCATTTTAACATGTCTTACCACAAAGTAAATGCCGAAACAATAAATAAAATATTTATATAACATTTTTTTTGACATCTTAACAACGGTGAAGAATAATAGGGATATCTATGTGTTTAGAGGGATTATGACCTGTCATAGGCGGGTGAAGTGATCACTTGCAACTTCTTACCACAAAGTAAATGCCGAAACAATGAATAAAATATGTATATGACATTTTTTTTGACATCTTAACAGGGGTGAAGAATAATATGGAAGTTTGTGGGTTTAGAGGGATTGTGACCTGTCATAGGCTGGTTAAGTGATCACTTGCAACACTCAACACACGTGCAATATTTATTATTCTACGCATGATTGACAACCACGCTACATTTGTTTTTTTGTAAATCTTAGTTTAATCTCGTAATGGGTACAATCAAAATGTTGAGAATATTTTTAAAAATGTTTTTTTTCCTTTTTTGTACGTTTCATGATGTTGAAACTATAATTTGGTGAGGTGAGATGTGGTGCTTAATATCGCGAACTCAAACTGAGTTCAAAGTTACATCACATTTTTACAACAAGTATCTTTTTTTAATAACTGGTCGCTTAGGTCATCATAAAAAGTATTATATTTTATTGAAATATTTTTATAAACATATCAAAAATCACGAATTTATCTTTGTTTTTAATGTATTATTTAGGGGTATACATTAAAAACAAAGATAAATTCATTGGTTTTTTTATGAACCCTTTTTTGTTTCTACATTTTTCAGGTTTTCATTTATCCACATCTACTTCCCTCGGCGATTCCTGTTTTTCGTGCGAGTATTTAAAGGGCGGTCTTTTCCTCTGTGCGCAATTTTTGGCGTACCCTACCATTCGTCTGAGCCAAGTCTCGGAGCCACCCTTACGCGAACAATACACTGTTACGTTTCGTTTGTTACGACAAACAATAGTTTATTGAAAAAAAGCAAAGTTTTCGTAAATCTTTACGGTGTTATAAAAGTAGCGATGCAAAGAACGTACAAGTTTCTGATCCTAGAGTCACTTTTCAAATATTTCATATGTTCATTCGATTTTTTCACTATATTGTTAGAGTAACATTCTTAGATTTTTTAAAAATCATTTAAGAAAGGTTTTTTTTATTATCATAAATATATGGTAAAATATTGATTTGTTTAATAATTGTCGTTTATTTGGGTACTTTATTTTCTAGGGATGGAAAGATTGATTAAGATATAGAAAGGGAGGTGAATGATGAGAATTGAGTGAATGGTGCACTGAAATCAGTTATATCAAAATATAACCTCTCAGTGAAAGCTAAACTGGCAGTGCACAATGGAGTCCTGGTTCCAACCCTGTGTTGGGTCGGGGTCCCGTGGTTAGTGTGGGGATTCTCAAATCAGAGTTTCTCGGTTCGAACCCACTCTACCATGATTTGATACCTATTTCTTATAATGAGCCGCTAAGGCTCACAGAAATTGTAGTATGAAATTGAAATATTTGTGTAAATAATAAAAACACAAATATTTCTCTTTTAAAAAAACATTTTTAAAAAAATGGCACTTATTTATACCCTTTTTAAAGATAAACATTTGTGTTTTTATAATATTTACTAATATTTGAATTTCATAATAGTTTTTTAGACCAAAGCGGCCCGTTATTAAAAATAGTTACCTTGTTTTGGTAGTGAAGGTTGGAACGTTGAACTCATACTCACAGACCATGACACTGACCACGGAACCTCAACCCGATTTATATGAAATTTTATGAGACTCTCATTTTACATCTTGTTATATGAAACTTTAAATACATTTTTCATTTGTTATTGTTTCAAAATATAACTGGATGTTTAGGTTTTAAATATTTTGTAGGCGTTTTCTAATAGATTACTAGATAAACAATTCGGGAAATTCACACCATATAAATAAAAGTTTTTATCTCTATTACTTCATATGAATTCCAACAAAAAGTGATTTTATCTAGTATGCCAAAAGACCCTTGTCACAAGGAATTTACAGTGAAATTCAATGTTAGTAACAGGACGATAAATAATTTATATTTGCTCAACGAACAAACGTGAAAGTTTTGTTTATAACTTTATCTGTATCGTAAGTATCTATTTGAAATACTAAATATTATTTTTTGACATCTCATCAAAGATGAAGAAGAATATGGAAGTCTGGGCATTTACGGGGCTGACGACCGTCATCGGCTGGTTTACATCTCACCAATAGATGTCTCTAGTGAAGTTCTAGTGATTCAAGAACAAGGTTTCTAAATTGGTTCATACATATATATAGAACTTCCGAGAATTTGAGTAGTGTGGTTGTCAATAATGGGTAGAATTGGTTAATGTTACACGTGTGTAAAGTGATCACTTAAACCAGCCGATGACGGTCGTCAGCCCCGTAAATGCCCAGGCTTCCATATTCTTCTTCATCTTTGATGAAATGTCAAAAAATAATATGAAAATAACTCCTGTAATTGGAGATAATCCAGATTTTGTGAACAAGTATTTGGACACACTCAAAATGTTGGAAATACTAAATATTGTATATTAATAATTTTCTAAATTTTACCAATTCTAAACAAAAAAACATTATATTTAATACACTCTTTATCATTCATCGTTCACTATGTGTAATATAATATTAAAAAATAAACTTCAAACCTCGCGGTTTTGCAATACTCATTGTCTCTTCAGGTGAACTATAGACAGATCCATAGTTGACATAACAAGGAAACTATTATTCCAATACAGGTAATCGTGAAGTAGAGTTTTTGAGTGGTATTACACAAAGTGAACGATGAATGATAAGGGGAGTATTATATTATCTTATCATCTAATATAGTACTCTCCTTATAAGTTAACAATGCTTTTGAAAAATGTTATTATTCGAGAACTTATTAAAATGTTAAATAATAAAGAAAAGCTCTAACTTTCGTATTGTAGAAAGATATTTTTTATATTAGATAGCAAAACATCCAATAATTTTATTAACTTCAAAATGTTTTCATAAACTTCATACTCGTATATTTTCAAAACTCCGCTTTATATTGGAAAAAGTTACTTTTACTTATAAAATAATAGGAAATTCACAAAGTATTAATTCACTGAATATATAATTCAACAATTAACATTAAAATATAAACGTTCTTGGTACTAAAACTTAATTAAATAAACATTACATTTAATTAAATAAATTATTTGAAGTTATTAAGGTGAAAAACAGATCTTTACTTAATTATATAGATGTTAATTCTAAAATCTTCATAATTCATAACAAAGCATCAAATAATTAAATTCACATAAAAATGTTTCTATAAACGTAATATCTTTTCAAAGCTCTTCTCCGTATTGGAAAAAGCGAATTTTACAGATTAGAGAATTGAATATTCACAAATCATTCACCCACTGAATAAGTAATTCAATATAAAGGTGATATCCGATATTCGTTCAAAATGGAAAAAACATTTCAATATATGTATATATGAAAAAATACGGCAACTCTAGAAACGAGTGCTACCGGATTCTTCTTATATTACGCTCACAATAATTCATGTTCCTCCCAAAAACTAGTACCCTGTAAAAAAAGGTATCCTTCTGATATAAAAACTTAATTTGAAACCGCTACTTTCGTGATTTCTTGTGGGAATTTCAAGTTTGTTTTTCCTCCCGTACGGTAAACAAAAATTATTTATGTCGTTGAGGGTTACCTTATGTATCTCAAAATCAGATTAGAGTATCAATTTTAAATGAGAATGACATAATAAACTTCTGCTAATGGTGACAAAACGTAAAAGTGAACCATTTTTATGTGCGGCAAGAAAAATTGGACCCAACACAAATTGTGACACTCTGGCTTATATTGCTTTCATTGGTGGATGACAATTATTTCATCGTCATTTTTTGATCATTTACGATAAACTGTATACTTTTATAGCCTCCGTATTGTAATGATTAGAGCGTAAAACTACCATCCTGGAGGCACCGGATTCAAATCCCATGGGAGTGTCAAAATAAATATTTGTGACTTTTCATTGTAATAATTCCAATATAACCTTGAATAGGTAACTGAAGTGCAGAATTGATCACGTCACCTTCAAATAAGTAACATCATAGTGCATTTATACAATGCAGTCCCTTATGCATCATTTGCGGGGGAGAATTAGGGTAAGAAGAAGAAAAATAAGTAATAAACGTCTTTCAGAACTAAAGTGTTAGTGGTTTGTGTTAATCGTAACAATTTTTAACCTACAAGTGGAATAAGTACGAGCATGTAGGTGCTAAAAAAGAAAATATGAGCTTGTACTATAAATACTTAGTATCGTTCTTCACTTGAAAGAGCAACCTTTTTGTTTTTCATCATAATACTACCCCTTTCAGAAAGCTAATATTTTCTATGCAAGCTCCGAGCTTTTAAAGCAACCTACATAATGTACACATCTCTCACTGAATGATGAGCGTCTTTAGCATTTCTCATTATAAACTTGTAAAACTATTCATCATCAGCATACATTAACTTTAATTTTATCTTGTAGGATGACGTCATACGTGCTACACAGTCATAGCTTCCTCAAAATCAGTCCTGCGTTTCAGCACCAGTCTCGGGTGATATTGAATAAATATAATTGTGAAAAATACACTTTTGAACCCCGTAGGAATCAAACTCGGGATTTCCGGCATGGTAGTCAAACACTCTAACCATTACACTAAGGAGGCGGGAAAAATTAACATTTTTAATTAAAAGTAATTTTTTTATAAATATTCTTAAAATTTGTAGTATTTTTTTTGCTGTCAATATTTTTTAAATAATACGCTAGTAATGTTAGCAAGTTAGTTAGTTAGTATTAGTTACCACTTACCGAGATTTGTGGTGGTTTAATTGTTATTTTTACATTACTTACATTTTCCATAAATGTTTTTTTTTCAATTCGTTAAAAGAATAAACAATTTAACATATTCTCCAAAATAAGTAATGTTTTTTGTCACAGAATTACTAAAATTATTATTTGCATATTTATAATATAAAAATCTGATGTAGAATATACATATATATATGACTGTTTCTGTACCGTTGGGTTATAAAACAGCTGTTTGCAAATATTATGTTCATATTACACGACGAAATAGTCATTTTTTATCAAATCTTACAATTACATATTCCATAGTCAATTACTTTATCAAATTTTACAATTGCATATCAAAACCCGCCGATGTAGATGAATGTTTAAAGAAAACGTTCACTTTTCTTTGCCTTTCTTGTAAAATGAACCATATTTAATAAGTAATTCTATTCACCACTCTATCTCATTGCCTCGGATAGAGAGTCTGAATTGAAATAATAATTCCGTTCCATGCCCGAAGCACCCGCGCACCTGACATTTTGTTTTGTTCGTCCAATCCCCTGTTAACTTTATTATACGCTGGATTGGAGGGGAAGGGTGGAAGGGAGAGAATATTAATTAATGATCCTCGGATAACGAAGGCTTATTATCTTATTTCTAGAAAGGCCTTCTGATCTGTTTTGATATAAAATAAATTTTAATTAATTTCAACATATAATTTCATTTTATCAATGAGTAATGGCGATTTTAAACTTCGCTTAGTGAAACTTTTTTTCGGTAATTAATAAAATAAATATATATATTTAACTGGTTCGAAAATTTACTGATGCTGATGGAAAATATTTTTTTCTCTAAAATAAGGCACGTTTTTCAAGGAAAATTTCTTATTAAAAATTAATAAGTAAGACCCTTGTATAAGACCACCGCGTTTGTTAATGTAAACAAAGGTCGTTTCGAAAACTATGATGAAGATGTTCTCATCAACAGTTGAAAATTCAAATCTCAAATATTAGTTTGTATTTTCATCAATTTGGTGAGATCATTCTCAGTTCTCGAAGCTAGTATTTTTTACTTTAATAAACTCAAAAACATGTTCTTATACAAATATTTTAATTTTCTTTGCTTAAGTTATCATGTTATCCCACAAATTATAATAATAAAGTAGAGTAATAATGCAAATCAATAAATAATACGACAAAACTTAATTTATCAAAACATAAAATGTTTTTAAAATTCTTAAATTACATATTAGACACTTTCTGCACATTTATTTCATCGTTTTGATTTCATTTGATCTGTGAAAGTATTAGGACGCTTGTGCACTACACGGAACTTTATTGTACGGCAGTCGGGTTTTTTTTCAAATGAAAGCGACTACGACAGCTCAGCGTGATCGAGTTTACGCACACCGTTATCACGCACCGATCGAGCGCACCGACCCGAAGAAAGACAGCCAAAAGCAAAAGCCAATCATCCGTTTTATCATGCTAACCGGGCTGCCGGACAGTAAAATTCCGTGTAGTGCACAAGCTCTCTTAGTCTACACAAGTATGAACTACGATCTTACTTCCTTATAACATAAATAAAAATGTTTGATGTACGTAAAAATTAAAACTTAAATGTCTTGTACTTTCCAGTATAGCATTTCAATAATATCCCTATGTTTAAAAATATCATAAAATATTTATTTTATAATATTCAAATTTATATGCATGTATATTGATAAAATACATATTTAAGAAAAACAATACTTTTGTACATATGAATACAACATTTTAATAGCCATTACTTATAAATGATACATCTATTGTAGTTTAAATAATATTTTTTATTAACCTCTTACGGAATTCAATGAGCATATTGGGAATGATATATTATCATGTTTATTTAAACAAACTGAAAAAATAGCAAATAGGTGACAATGCTTTATGAGAGTCTGAGAGCATATTTCATATAAAAATGTAAACAAAAAATAATTAAGTAATATAAACTGTTTTGAATAAATCATTATGTTTTAATTACTGTTTATTTATGTTATTAATGCTTATTTGTATTGATTAATACTTCTGAGTGTATATATGTATGTGTGTCTATGTATATAAGCAAAACACACATAAATAACATAAATTAATTAACACATTTAATTGTCAAATAAAGAAAAATGTGTTATATGCAAATACGAACAATCATACAACTTAAACTTCTCAAGTTTCCTACTAAGACATTCATTTTGTCGTATTTTCAGATAAATTTAAATTCTTGCAAAATCTTGCCTTTCCAATTTAGTTTAATATCTAAGAATCTTTATCGTACGATATTAATATTGCGTAAGAGAAATTATTCTCATTTAAAATTTCTCTCGTTATAAACCCATTTGTTTTTGTTAACTGAAACTTTATTTGCTCGAATTTTTGCCTACAAGTTCGAAAGTTCATATCATAAAAAGACGATTTGTTTGTAAAGATAAAAGCTTTCCATTATATTTCTATTATTTAGATATTAAAACATTCCCATTAAAAAAAGATGGCTTGGCATTCGTTATAAATATATATTTAAAAAAAAAATTAATATATCTTTCAATGTAAGAATACCATCTACGGATATTTTATTTATTGTTTCGGCATTTATTTTGTGGTGAGACATGTTAAAATTATTGAAAAAAACAATTGTTTTTTTACCACTTGAGTTTATGTATGAATACTTGTTTCGCAAGCTAAGCTTCCATATTCAGGTCTAAATGTAAACTAAAACATAATTAATAATAAATTGTTCTACAAGTAGTAGTCATAAATAAACTCAAGTGGTAAAAAAAACAAGTATTTTCTTTGATAATTTTTTACCATCTACGTATTTTTGAAAAAAAAATTAAACAATGTCAATAAGTAGTATCAAATAAAGTTTTTTTTATATATTAGGCTATTGATACTGATTTTTCTAATTCTTTTTCGTACCTTATGGTCAACGCAACGAAGGGCTGATCACCTTTCCTTCATGTGTAAACGATAAAAAAAACACTGCGTTTATATTCAGTGCCCTATGCACCATTAAGGTGCGGATAAGGGTTTTATTATTATTATTTTTATTTAAATTTATTTAAACCCCCCCTGGGAATCGAACCCAGGACCTCAAGCACGGTAGTTAAGCACGCTAACAATTGCACCACGGAGGCGGACAAATCAATAACTAAACAGTAATAATAATAATAATAATAATAATAATAATAATAATAATAAGTAGGTTTGTCAAATTCTTCCAGTTACTATGTATTCTCATAAAGCTGATCCGACGAAACTGTAGAATTGCCGGCGCCATACAACGAATCCTCCACCTCGATTCGTCTCCCTAAATGTGGTGTGTTTGTATTTTCACCTGTTGATGAGAACATCCGTAGTTCTCAAAACAAGTCATGTTGACATAAATATATTCAAAATTGGTAGCATGTTATTCCACAAAATTAATACCAAATAAATAAAAAATATGTAAATTTTCAACTGAGTATGTATTTAAACAATTTACCTTTTCGTATCTTTGTTTCGGTCGGCATCGTACAGACAAAATGGAGTATCGATGGTCGTACACTCGTTCATAAACTCGATTGACCCGCCGGGGTCAGCTGAGATATCGCAGATTGCCAGCATTCTAGAAAAAAAATACTTATTAAATTATTTGGTAAGCGTTATTGGAGTGTGGCAACACCAATGAAGATAACCGTCCAAAAATAATGTCAGATATGATAAATTAAAGTATAATAATAAATATTACTACATTTCTCTTAAATTATCAATTAGATGAGAGGCCAAGGATTTAAGAGTCGTCATGTAACATCGTCCAGTAATTTATTGTAACTGCAGACAGTTGGTAGAATTCCATATTGAATTGTTGGGTTATATATCCGAATTAATTTAAAGCCATATTTATTGTATTCATATACCCTAATTGACATTTAACTCCATTGCTTATCTTAACATTCATAGAAATCCACATTACCCACCGACATACCCACCATTATATGTACTCCTAGACCTAATAATAGCAATTATTGTTAGTATGTAAGGACATTTTGTAAATATTTTTAGTCAGTATTTGACAATGTCTTAATAAGACGAAATGCGTCAACGCGTTAACATATACATAAATAAATGTAGAATTCAATCCAATAAACCTTGATTAATTTGGATATATTACCCAACAATCATCCAGTAAGTTGTACATCGATTACTAAAAAGTAAATTCGAATTCACATTAATACGAGATGGCTGATAATGAAATTAGGATTTCAGCATTTAGTTACAAAATTTGTGTATCTACAATAAATCTAGAATATTCATAGATTTTTACCTCAAATATGAAGATAGGACTACAATGTTCGTAAAGCCTCATGCAGCTGTTTGTGTTTTTAAAAAAAATAACTAAAAGATTCGCGTAAAATAGTCAACAGATTCGTAAGAAAATGTACTATTTTCAAGCCCATTTTAATATATTGTAAATAAATAGGAATACATAAAAAAGTAAAACGTAAAAGATATAAGAATCTAAGAACAAAAACAAAGAATCTCACATAGCATAGCCTGTGGGTACTTGGATAGTAAAAATAATGTTACACTTAATGTTATGAAGCTAACTGTAATAATTTTAAACCAGAAAATGGATGAAAAACAAGATAATCAGAAAATAAGGACATATGATGGATACCCGTAGATGTAAAATAAGTAAGAATAAAATAAAATTGAGTGCATAAACATAAGTATGAAAATTATAATATTTATTATTTTTTTATTTATAACCCTTATCCGCACCTAATGGTGCATAAAGCACTGCATCAAATGGACGCAGTGTTATCTTGATCATTACTTACATGAAGGCAAGGTGATCACTCTTGCGCTTCAGGAACCAGTCCAGGGTAATATTAAATAAATATTACAGTGTTAAATCACTAATATTTATTTTCACCTCCCCCCCCTGGGAATCGAATCCGGGACCTCCAGCACGGTAGCTAAACACGCTGACATTACA
Organism: Brachycentrus maculatus; assembly: GCF_059751285.1. NCBI lineage: Eukaryota > Metazoa > Arthropoda > Insecta > Trichoptera > Brachycentridae > Brachycentrus > Brachycentrus maculatus. The sequence continues at coordinate 292,723 of NW_028281105.1, forward strand.
CCACAGAGGCGGACATTTAAAAAAAAAATACATTCTTTTTTTTTTTTAATTCACAATTTATATGACTTGGAAATTCTTAACTTATTCATACTCTGGTCTACTCTATCGGATAAATTATATAAAATGATTTATTAATTTAATTTCAATATTCAAACATAAAACTTTTTGACAGTTGTTTATAACAATAATAAAACCCTGATCCGCACCCCAATGGCGCATAGGGCACTGTGTCATATTAATGCAGTGTTATCTTAATCGTTTACACATGAAGGAAAGGTGATCAGCCCTCCGCTTCAGGTACCAGTCTATGGTAATATTGAATAAATATTACAGTGAAAAAATCACTTTTATTTATTTTACCCCCCTTGGGAATCGAACCCGGGACCTCCAGAACGGTAGCCGAGCGTGCTGACCATTACACTACGGAGGCGGACAAGGCGTTGTTTATAACGTGAACAATAATTTATGAAGTTTGAAAAAGTCCATCTCAAACGAGGAAGATATTAGTGTCATTACGTAATCTTGCGCCAAATATTATCTCCGATTGGGATCTAGTTCCGGAGAATTAATCAAAATATTGGCGTGTGTCTATTATTATTAGCTCCCATACCCAAAATTGGAGCTCACGACTCGTTAACTATATCGTTGATTTATGGCCTCCATGAAGGATTACACCCCTATTCCTACTGCGGCCTTTGTGTATCAGAAAACAGGGTTGAATACGAAATATACGTCGCGCATTGTGCGACCGCTTTTCGAGTATTTTACTTTGAAGATAAATTGTCTTTGAGAGCTGAACTTTACCAAGCACACTATAACACGCGAGAAAAATAGCTTTTTTCCCTCTCAAATATTTCTTATTTACTTTTTCGTTATATTACAAATTGATTTTATAATAAATCTAACATGCCAACAAAATCTATGCATATACATTATCTGAAATGTAACATTTATTAAATTATTTTTTAACATATCATCAAAGATGAATAAGAATATAGAAGTCTGAGCGTTTGCGGGGCTGACCATCGTCATAGGTTGGTTTAAGTGATCACTTTACACACGTGAAACATTCACCAATTCTACCTATTATTGACAACCACACTACTCAAATTCTTGCATCCTTCTTCACCTTTGAAGAGATGTCAAAAAATAATATGAAAAATAACTCCTATATTTGCAGATAATCTAGATTTGTACACACTCAAAATGTTGTAACATATATTCAATGATATTGCGATCCGTAAACTGTATTGCAATACAGTTGCAAGAGAGATAAAAATATTCTTAATGTTACGTTTGTTTTTGTACATTGTCATTTTATAATTACATTAAAAAATTATCAATTTTCAACAAAAGTAATTACGATTACCTTTTGTCAAGTTCCGGGCGAATTTAAGATTTGCTTTTTGTTTCTATTTTTTTACTTTGCTCTTGTTTTTTATTATATTTTGTTTTTGTTTAAGTTTTATTGTCGTTATTGTTTTTGTTTAACACAAATAAGAGAGTTTATTTCTTTATTACATATAATTTAAAACTCAACACACCTTACGTTTCATCACTATCATTATGATTAGATTTTGATTTTTTAATATTTTATTTACATTATTTTTGTTAATCATAAATAAGAGATTTTTATTCATTATTACATACGCTTTAAAACTTAACATGACCCTTACGTTTTATTACTTTGAAAAAAGTTTATCGTAATTTCATAATTTCCATTGAAGGTAAAATAAAATTTAATAAAATTTGTATCAATATTTAAAAAAAAATATTAAAATGTTTAATTCAATGGTTAATACTGTTTTTCGTAACCCTGCTACAGATATAAAGCGTACGCATATACCCGATAGAAAATGCGGCATGAATTTGAGCATCCCCTTGCATCCCCCGCGCTAACAATAATAGATCAGTCATTGTCTTGGGTAGGCCTTCTTCGGAGCCTTCAAAATACTACACAAAAGGATGGAATTAATTTTTCATGAACACAAAAGAGGCGAGTCACTTTATAAACAACTTGTGTTCGCTTTTTTCGCCACAATTGTATAATACCGCGGCCCCTATGCAAGAACTCCAACGGCGATATCTGTAATCTCTCGCTCACTGTCGACCTATACGGGAATTAGTGATCCGGCAAATATTGAAATATTGGGATAAATGGTGTGTTTTATGAAACAAAGCTGTCATATCTACTTTTTGATAGAAAACTCTGGATCCCAACAAAAGCGCATTTTAAATATGATTAAACATGAATGTTTATATGTTTAACGACAATATT